>NW_017535074.1:2187326-2225168 GCF_001853355.1 Bactrocera latifrons
TTTTATATTTTTAGTCATACAAATCCTGATTTCTTTCGTCCTTTCCCAAAAGTTCTTAGTAAATTAAATTCGTAGAACATTTTTCACACAAACATTTCCAGGCTTTGATATCTTTATTCCAACACAGTTTATTCAAATTAAGTTTTTCCAATCAACGACCAATCTCAACACACAATCCTTGCATATTTTCGCTTTAAAATACTTTAAACACTCCTTTCTACTCTAAACTTCTTTTGACTCAATTGCAAACACATACATTTCACCAGCACCGCCGTCAGGCAAATCACTAAAAATAGTATGGACCACAGATGCTGCCTCATCTTTGCACGTCGCACAAAACAGATCGAACTTAAAACCAAAACTAAGCTCAGCAAACCGAGTGACCACACTTAAATAAACTCGCATTGATTAAGTTACAAGAAAGAACAACAACAAAACTTAATAAAAATAGTTTGCATACTTGTTTAATCATCTCAATACATACATACATATACATATATAAATATTTTTATAACATCTCGCTAGCATCTTCTTCTAACTGTTGAGCTAACGCTTCTTTGTGCTAACTGTCTCTTGAAAAAACCGCAACATTTCAAGCTCATTAATTATTCATATGAAAAAAATAAAACTGCTTTGCTCTAACTCATAAATTATGTGTATTTGTTTATATGTATGTAAGTGTCTTCCTTAAGCGTCTCTTATTCATAGTTTTAGTTTCTCCAAAGTGCGCCAATCGCTTAAGCTTTCTTCAAGTCGACAAGCTGGCGCATTTTGGGTCAACAAATTGACCGATGATTGATAGTCAAATTCATCCCGATTGTACGGTAACTCATAACTTAAAGTTGTGCAACAAAAACAAATGCGCAGAACAAGATATTTTATAAAAATAAATTTACAAAAATAAATTTGGTAGCTTAAGAAGTTAAAAAGACGCTTAAGAAGGAAGCAGCGTTTTGAGCGGAATTTTCACTATCGATCAAGATTATGACTAATGGTTGATTAGTTACACTTCTGACAACAAAATTATATATATATACATATATATTTATATGTATAAAAACCACGGGCCAATCTCTAGCTCACCCAGCTTTCGCTGATTATTTTATGCAAAGCGCTTTCGTGCTGGTTTTTATTGCGAATATTAACATATCTTGAAGGGAGATATCGGATTTTCTAATGAAATAGAAATTATTCGCATAAGATATCGATTTATGTAAATATGTATGTATGTATGTATTTTGTAACAGCTCATATTTTAAGCTCAACTATTTGCAAAGCATTTCTGTGCTTTAGAGATAACCTAAAAACAATTATATTTATGACTCTGAGATGATTTCTTGAATTCCATTGAGGAAGTAACGGCACCAGAGTCAATGAACGCGACTTTATCTGGGCTAGAAGCTTCTTTAAAATTCATCATTAAAAACCCCAGCATGCCTGTTCGGATATATGAAAGCGATTATATAAATAATATATGTAGACAATTACGTTTATACCCGAGACAGACATGTAGTAACAACACCATAGTAAAGGTATTATGGTATTCTATTTACTACGTTGGTGACACACATGGCAATGTACCAAACTCAAATACTAGCTTCGTTTCATAGGCATTAAATATTTCAGAAAAATACAATGAAGAGCTCGTCTGGTTATAATAAAGCTTTCCTAATACTAAAAAGGCTTACCTCAATGAAATGGCTGAAAGCTCACTTAGTTGGATGAAAGCTCGACTAGTCTTACCCGAGTGAATGAAAGCTCAGCTAAGTGGATGAAAGTTCAGCTAGTTAAATGAAAGCTCGTTTGCCTAGCTAAATGAACATATGTATAGATGAATGAAAGCACGTGTATTTGGATGGCAGTTCACCAAGCTAGATGAAAACTAATCTATGTATCTGGATGCAAAGTCGTCGTCAAAAAAGTCCAAATAAAAGTTTTTTTCTATAAGAAGTGTGATCTCACAATCTGTATGAATTAATTAATCTAATTAATTTAACACATCCTTAGCTAAATGAAATATCTCCTATCTCAGAACGTGCTTCAAGAAAATATTTTCGAAATTGAATTAAACCAACAAGCAGCTCTTCAAGATTAGAAAATGTGTTTTCAAGAGGAAATAATAAGATTTCGTTCAAGTGATCGCCCTACTAGGTAAATTGTATCGGACTTATCAGCGCCGACCAGAATGGCTTCATTTTTGAAAAAACAAAAAAAAAATGAACAAATGATTCCTTATGCCCACGGAGCACATCAAACAGTTGAAACGACGTCTATACAATGGCTTGTGGATTATCATCACTCCACGTATCCATTCAACCGGAAGTAAGGTTTATCGCTGAACAACATTTTCTTGTGAAAATCGGTTGGTGATCTCGTTATGATATATTAACCGAACGTGCGACTCGCTTGATAGTCGTTAAGCTTTAATCTTTATACGAGTTGGATTTTATACGCCCGCAAACCAAGATTAATCCGCAAATCTTTCATAAAGCGGATGAGCACTGCTCCGAATGTTGCGTACAAGCGTGAATGTGATGCGCAACCGTTCCATGGTGGTACAAATTACCGACTCTGCTGAGAGCGTGCGATGCATGGAGCAAACCGAACCAGTGCTTTGCTAGTAAAATTGCATGATTTGCAGACGATTTTGAGTACTCCAAAATCAGTTTGATGAGTTAGCCTGAATATAGTCCTAACTTGGTACGGAATGACTTCTTCTTCTTCCTGTGCGTTAAAAATGAACTAAACTATCCGTTGGCCTGATTTCAGCACCTGAAGAGGATGTATATTTTGGAGGTACCTCAGTAAAAGTGACAAAAGGCCTTTGAGAATTGGACCAAACGCTTTATAGATCAACGTTTATAGATGTTCATGGAGAATATTTTGAATAACAATAAACCAATTTTCGTTGCCTAGAATTGGTTTTTGTTCTATAATCCCTAATTATATAAGGTAAGCTACGTGGAGAGTTAATACACGATTGAAGAAGAAGAACAAGGCAATACTTCGGGGATGGATTTTACTGGTATATGTATGTTCCGAGTGAAACATTACATGAATTGATGCACGTAAATACCAAAACTTTTCCTCACTCCTCCATCCGATCATCTCTGAAGGTGCTGAGGTCACATTATGCATAAATGCCAGCATTCCAACATATCCGCGCATACTCGTGCCTGAGTTTCTAATGCTTCTCTAAACGTCTCTAAACGCGAATCTAAGTACTCGCACATACAAACATACATATGTATGTACATATGTACTTACAATACGGACCCATAAATGTAGATAAAATATATTCGAAATGAATTTGTGTGACATTCTTGCATATGCCTCCACACTCACCTAAGTATATGGCTACCAATCTCGAGACTGGGCCCTTTTCCAGCCACAATCGCTACACGCCGCACGCTGAATTCTAATGAACGGCGATAAATTTCCCGGTAGCGATCACGCGAACGCATCCAATAACTACAAAGAATCACAATAATCAAAGACTTTCGAGACGCTGAAGCCGTTGGCTGGCTGATGGATGTCCGCGCCACGCATTGTAGGTGAGCGACTGACGCGCTCACTAATGCAGGAGGGGCGGGCGCTGCGAAGGCGCGCACAAACGGCTGGTTTATCGAGAAAAGTTATCAAAGATCGATCGGCAATGGAATTCACAAGTGGCAAGTGGCAGAGAAAAGCGCAGCGGCGGACTCAAACTCTGTGGCTGATGAAGGAGAGGCAAACGCAGCGCCTGAAGTGGCAGTCGAAGATGCGGTCGGAAGGCGATCAAGCGGCGGTAGTGAAATGCTAAAGAAATGCTGCTGCACGTTGACCAAGTTGCTGGTGTTGAATAACAATTCGCGCAACGGCAATAAAAATCAACAACAACAACATTGTTGCATACATACATACAAACATAAAGACTCGTATATGTAATAAATTCAATCATCTTGCCGCGCCGCCTCCTCAGAAACACACAGAAAAGAAGAAGAAGCAGAGACGACGCGCATGCGCGGAAAAGTCCAACGCAGCCATCTTCTATCTGCGCTCAAGCAACAAAGACGCGACTCCAACGCAACTGTGGCACCAACACAAGAACGCTCTTCCATGCTTCAAGAATTTGCTTGCCGCAGACGCATTTGTCCACTCGACTGACTGATTTCGTATGGAGGAGATGTCGTCGATTCCGAACCATTCAATGTTTTGTACTCGTGTGTGCGTTTTTAACTGTATATGTATGTATATATATTTGTTTGTATGTGTGCGTCTTGTCTTTGTTTGGCGTTTGCGCATTTCAATTGTTCTTGCTTGACTTTGGTGTGGAGAATGGCTTGAAAAGCGGCAGAGATGACGAAAGAACTCGGTGCTTTATCTTCGAAGGAAACGGTAAATAAAAACATTATTCTTTTATATGAGTGTATTAAAATATTATTACCACATATATTTGTGCAAAAAATATTGCTTCCCTAATACTTCTTCGTCAAGTGTGTGCAAATATTTCCATAAAGTGCAAGAAATCTCAATAAAGCTTAATCAAAAAATAAAATTAAGTTCGGAATTTATTTAAACCGAAAAAGTTTATTGCAGCACATTTTTCTTCTTCTTGACTAACGCTGTTTCTTTCTTTTCATTGATATCTTTCTATAACACCCAAGTTACTTTGGTCGCGTCCAGAAAATACTCTAGTCGTCTCACCGCCATGCAAGTTAAAATGAGGATATAATCTTCTCCAATTGGTATCACCAACAAAGAAGTCACCTTCTTCACCACCTATCGGGAATAAGTACTGAAGAAATTGTAGACTCTGCATCTATTTTATGACATATCTTAATCAGATCAGCGTTTGAAGAAAAAAAAAAAGTTTTGTAACTTTTATCGAAGATGGAGCCTTGTGTAAAAGTTCACGCAAGTGAGGAAAGTTCTCTGAGCGCCATTTACTTGGGAGTGACTAGAAACGACTATTTTATATGTGGATCAAGCAGCTCACGAGTTCCGTTCTTAGACCAAGTATCCTCTGGGTAGCCAAAAACATCTACATCTAAAGTGAAAAGGCGAATTACCACTCTCCAGGGTTTTGCGTTAGACTTGAGAGCCGCCACATAAAAACAGACCTCAATGAAAAGTAGAGGAATTTTTATTGTAGTCCTTAGATATTTTCGACTTCCACTAAGGTTTATATACCTCTTTCATTGTTTTTATCTTCATTGATATTTTTATATTTATTGATATCCTATATTACATCCTCATAAATTTACACATACAGATTGAAATCTAAAGATGCTAACATTAATTATCTTTGATCTTCAAAGACCCTTACCGAAGTCAAGAATACTAAATCTCAATAACCTGTCTAAGGGTTTTTTACCTGGTTTACCTGTTGGTTGGACTTCGCAAAGAGTTTACAAAGTGTTTTTGACCTCGCCAAAAGTCGTCGGTCTCAGGGTTGCTGTTTTTATTGTCCTTGACAATATTTTTTTTCCTTAATAAGGATAAACAAAAGCATCAAAGATCATTGAGCTATTAGTTATTGACTTTACTAAAAGTAAACAAAAGTAGTAGCAGTCTATAACTTCTTATGCAAGCAGCTGTTGCTGCGGATATCATGCTTGGGACCCCGATTATGTCCTTCAGCTAACAGAAGTTTCCTCGTGGGTGCTGAATTTTCCTACCTCGCTGATACTTCCGTTGAATTAGGCAATCAAATTTGGGAATTTGTCCCAAATTAGGCACAGATTACGATTCATTTACATTCTCATATTATATTGAGGAGATTACAGAACCTTTCAACTCACTCTACTTGATGGATAGAAGGTAGAAAAATAGAGAAGAGGATATTTGGCTGCTCAATTTTTTAGGAGACGTTCTTCTCGCCTATATGATTCTCATCCATTGCCTTGTAGAACGTAACACTAACGGAAAATACTTAAGCTAAAGCTTGCCTACGGATGAACAAATCCTGATTTTTTATAACGAGATTATATAAACGCATATTTTAAGGATTTCCTATTGTCTTTTACTGAAAATACTTAGAAGACAAATAGAGTGGCTGATAACGGGATAACTTTGATACGCGGAACCTTCTTTTACTGGTAAAAAGCATTGTTTCAGTTTGCTTCAGCTTTTCGTCCAAGTATTTTGAAACCGCCCACGGATAATGATTAAAAATTATTTTTGAGGACCAGATATAATAACTGAACCTAAAAATTGTACATATTGAAAACATCAAACCGCGACTGAACTTCGAGAAAAGTCAGTAATGTTGAACATCACTAATATTATAAGTACATCATAACTCCGAAAGATAGTCATCAGACCAATTTTTTCATTCTTCGAAGCTTTTCTCAAGAAAATTTCCAACAACTAGCCTCTTCCGTTTTTCACTTAAATTTTTTAAAAAGCAGCTCACATTATAGCCAAATTTCTGAAGTAGAATTTAAAATTGAAGTTGCTACGGCCCATCAAACTTATAATGGAATACTTTATGAGAATACCAAATAAATATTATACAAATTAACAGCGAAGGAATTTTGCCGAAACGGAGTTTCAAATAGTCACTTGAGAGATTTTGATTTTTTCCAGAGAATCTGTAACGTGTATCATGCTGGGTTGCCAGCAAAAAAGAAGAGTTTTTACAATTTTTTTTTTTAAATGTATTTAATTTTTTGTCGCATGCCATTTTTCAATGACCGAAAATTATTTGCAATTACTGTCAGCTGGCGAGTGGGCGTGCGCAGCATGGAAAATGACAAAAAAGCGAATGGAATAGGAATATTGGAAAGGGTGGTCAAGAAATCAAAAACGGCGATATATAATTATATATTCGTTAATATGTGTGCTTGTGTTTGCATTGCGTTTGATATATGAGTAGGAAGCGGTAAATTTTTTCAAATTTGCCTAAATTAGACCAAAAATAATGCAAAGTGTCTTTCGAGCGAGAAATCTGCAAATTAAGCGTTAATCGACAGTTTGGCGGAGCATACGAAAAATATATACATATATATACATACATATGTACTTGTATATTAGCAATTGCGGCGCAAAAAGATTTGTGAGGCCGTATATAGAATATTAATACAATATACCTACATATGTATATGTATGTATATTTTTCTCTTGTTCAAATTTGACCAGAACTGGTCCATATAAACTGTGCTTAGCGCAGGCGGTGAAGTCAACGAATATTTTATTCATTCGAGTCGTCCAACCAGCTCTGATGAAGATGATAACCTCAAAAAAATTAAAGAACATCGTCATGTTGGCATAGAGCAGAGGAGCTCTATCTCTCTTGCTGATTGACTCAACACATTTCCATTAGTGTTTTGGGTATGAACCAAATTCCTGAATTTTTCGTCTCTGGACATACATATGTATGTACATACTATGTACTGTATATACAAAGTATTTCATCTGATCAAAATTGACCCGGACTAACAAAAAAAAAAAAAAAAAATTTTTGCGGTCTTCAGCTATGTTGTCAAGCATCACTTTTTAGAGTTCGGAGTTGACCGTAAAATTTTTTTCGCCTGTCCGTGTCAATTTTGATCAGATGAAATATGCGCAATATGAATGTATGTATGTATGTATGTATACATGACTTGGTTAGTGTTTTAGGTATGAAGCAAAATATCTGATTTTTTTCATCATTAAACATATGAACATACCCATACATACATACATATGTACATATGTAACATGTATTTCATGTGATCAAATATGACCCGGACTGACAAAAAATTTACGGTCCTCAGCTACGTTGTCAAGCATCACTTTTTAGAGTTCGGAGACGACCGTAAATTTTTTCGCCTATCCGGGTCAATTTTGATCAGATGAAATATGTACATTAAGGAAATAGAAATCTATGTACATATATAGATACATACATATGTACACTTACAAAATATTAAATAACACTTTATTTTATACCAAAATTATATAAAAACATATACATATACTTATGTACATACATACTACATACATATGTACATACATATATGTATGCCTGCAAGTGACTCAAATAAAATGAAGAAAAAATTACAAATATAATATAATAAATATTACGATTGCAATTCGAAAACAAAAACAATAACAATAACAGCAAAGCATTCAACTCATGCGCGGCAATAAATACGAATAACTGCTGCACGCACGCATGCGCAGTTTGAAAATCTGCAATCGCAAAATCACCATAAATACACGCGATCAATATCCGTCGATGGTTGATGGTCTGATGGACTGATGGTGGATCGTTGATGGCCAGCACCAGCGCCATCACAATACCACGAACACACACCGACGCACAACATACATTCTAAATATGCGCATAAATGCATGGCAACACACACATTCACACAAACAAGCTGCTCTGACCCAAAATACACGAACGTCGCCGTCGTGGTCGTCGCGGCCGCCAAGGTGAGAGAAGTAAACAGAAAAACCGTAAATGAAACAAAAATCACAAAAAACAGCCACAACAACAACAACAACAAATTTGTAATGAACGGCCACTGATGAATATGATCGTCTCAATGATTTCTTTGTAAATGCGCGCATGCGCAAGTGCCCAGCGACTACCTACGATACCTTTGTGCAATGCAAATCTATACACTGGTGTGTGTGCGTGTGTTTGTGTTGCGCGAAAACAATTACGCTTTGCCAGTTGGCGCTCTGCATATCGCACACGGCCGGCGAACGCCTTGAGCGCGCTTTTGCGCATGCGCAACACGTCGTTCGGTAGCCAAAGACACCAGCCGCAGCAGCAATAAAATCAAGTTGCGCTGAGTTTCATCATCGCACCGACCGACACACACGGCAAGGAATGCAGAGTTGTTGCAGATGCTTGTTGTTGGCTGAATGCTTAAACTGTAGCAAACGCACATTCATAAGTTTATGTGTGCGTGTGTGTGTGGATGCGTGGTGGGGCGGCTGCGCATGCGTAGGTCAGCGCTTTCCTTTGCATATTTGCATTTGACATTGCGGCGGCGATATTGAAGGTTTTAAGTCTCGAATATTGGTTATTAATTACTGTTATGAAAAGTTTGAAGTTTAAAAGTCTCTAGACTGAGCGAGAGTCATAGAAGTTGTAGTTAGTTGAAGCGTCTTGAGTTGGTATAGTGTATATACAGCCAGATCATTATTCCAAGGAAGAAGTTTCTGTCCGACTTACAAATTTAAGGTGTCAGATCTTCAAGACACTTTCTCGGTTTCGTTTAGGAAACAACTTGAGTCATATTTGCCCTGATCACACGTCTGTTGAAGAAAAACGAGCCGGGGCCGATGAATTGCCGGCCGAGCTATTCAAACCCGGCGGCGATGAACTGACAACCACCTTGGGGAATAGTCTGTGAACTTATCCTTAGTTAGCACTGTCTTCTTGTACTTGCTCTTAACTGGTAGGTTCGTAGTTTTACGTTTTCCTAATCATTCTTTATGCTAGAGTGCGTTCTATTTTGGACTTGAGTTGAAGTACATAGCTCACCTCCACTATTCCAAAAATACATACATGCATACATACATATGTGACMAAGCTGCACCCACAAAAATGTATTAGCCGACCATAAATACCCTTGCGAGCCAAGTATCGGTTAAATAACTGGTTAATTACCCAATATGGCGACCAGAAATTTCTGTTAAACTTTCCATGAGCAGAGAATGTTAATGAATAGAGAAGGCGCAAGCATTATTTTATCATAATATGTAGGTATGTGCATTGAGATCGCTTCTGGTGTGGTGAATGTTCTGTGATGGCATGTTCATTTTCGAACTGGCAACTTTTCGATGTTCCCTCATAATAATTGACATTTTAGTACAGCCAACAATTGAACCTTACCTGTTTATTAACATGCTCTAACTTAACATTTGAACCTTACCTGTTTATTAACATTTCTAACTTAACATTTTTTTACTTATTAACATTCCTAACTTAACATTACCTGTTTATTGACTTTCTGAATTTGAAGTTTTGAAACATTTTAATCACAAAAAGATGTCGCTGTCAGAATACAAGTTTTAACTGATAGATGGCGCTCAAGTCAGTTTGTAACAAATTCAATTAAAATGCTGAGTTTATGAATATCGGAAGCTAAAAAATTTAATTGTGACGCTTCTAAAGGAAACTAAAGATACTTCGTGTTATATTATAGATAATTCATCCGTTTTTACAAGAAAATGTTTGCGTGTTTTGAAAACATAAAGCAACGGTGCATATATGTAAGTGTAAAATCGGGAATAGTTGCTGGCATAAACTATGGAAATCAGCCAGGCCACAAGTGGACGTAAATGTCTGTGAATTTTAAATATACATACATGTATATAGGAAATATGAATATAAGTGGAGCCAGCGACTTCAGCATCTTCAGCATCAAAAAATAATAATTCTTCCATCAGACTTAAAGAGATAGCCGCGACATAGTTTTGGCCTCAACGCCGCTATCAGACTAGCTTGAAATGATATCCGTAGCATAGTTCTGGAAGACTTTCAGAACTCTTCAAGGATTTTCGCTTATTTGTTAAATTAAAACCACCAAGTAGTCAACGTCACTATAAAAAGTCTCTAATGTTACTTAATGTCTATGTGATTAACACATTAACACAACTGTGGCTTGACGCACTGTAGAAACCGCTGTGAATCCAAAGGGTCTCCTTGGATGCAAAGAATGCTAATGCTATTAGAGCAAATTCTGATCTGAGATTTTATTAAATCGCTTGAAGAACCGTGAATTCAAACTTTGGAGGCTCTTCTGATAAATTCGTAAGGACCGTGCTTAATCGGATCCCTTAACCGGAACGAATCAGCCAAAAGCTGTAAACTCGGCAACGCTACCCAAACAATTTGCGAAATGTTTACAACACTGCATTAAAAGTGAATTTTGCGCGAAAGGTGTTTATTTTTAATATCTTGAAATTATTTTATAAACTTAAACATAATTTTAAGGTTATCTCTTTGTGGAAAATATCAACTTTATAAAAACTATGAGTCTTTAAGTTTACTTTACATTATATACAGTCGCATACCTACTCATATATTTAACTGTATGCATATTTATTTATATATATATATATGGAGTACATAAGGACCACGCTTACAAATATTATACAACTACATAACAGTAAAAAAATGTTTTAAAATTAAATAAAGTCGCAAAAGTGTTTTTTTCTTTTATAATTAGTGCATATCTATGGATAGATATCCCTCCAATTGTAGTGCTTTCAAAATCAGTGCTGTCCACCCACTCTAAACCTACTATTTTATTGTTGCGGTTTCGCCTAGCACTGAAGTTGGACGATATTTTTGGAAGAGCGCTTCTAACTTCTCCTTCCGCACGGATATGCCCACACCATAGGCCCAATTCTTCATAACCACATTCGAGTGACTATTGCTCATGTTGATGTCCATTATGAAACGTTCGGGGAATACTGGCTCATTCGCGTCGGGATTATCGCTAACCGACTGATTCAGTTCGGATGGTGTTTTAATATTGAGCTTGCGCGTCGGCTTGATGGCACGATAAATTTCCGCTAAATGCTTGTAATAGCGATGATTCAAGCGACAACGATTCGCCGGGTCACGCGCCGCATACAGCCGATAGTTCTTCAAGGCGCACTGGAAGGCAAAACGGCATGCCGTCACTGAAATGAAGACAAAATTTATATTTTAATATAACGGTAGTTATAATTTTCAATGCCTGCTTACCGGTTGAGCGCATTTCGAGTGCGACTTTCTGCCACGCTTTAGTCTTCTCTTCGTCGGTTGCCTTTTGGTAAATCTGCGGATAGCGACGCACGGTCATTACGACGCGATAGGCGTCGATGTCGGGTATTTTCTGCAACATTGGATGCGGCATGTCTGATTTTCGCACGAATCGCTTCGACTTCGGATCGATGGTGTATTTTTGCTCCTCCCTGATGCAACGTTCGCATTCGTCGATCATTTTGTTGCGCACGATGTAGTAGAACGGTTCCATATTATGATATTGTTCTTCGATTAGGAAATCCATTTTGGCCAAGACGCGCCACCATTCTAGCGACCATTTGTTGTCGATGCCGAGCTCCAAATCGTGCATGTACTTCAAAAAGGCGCCTTTAAAGAGGGTCCATGTGCCGAACCAGACTTCTGCAAAGTAAATCATAATTAGAAATATGTTATTACTTATTTTATATATGTAGTTTTTGGTTTTAATATGACAGTAATATAAACCGACGGCAACGAAATCATGTAGCGTAACAAAATGTCATCACGACGGTGTAACTTCAATAGTGTAGTGCACGAATTTGAAAACAATTTAATTGTATAGTGTAAAAACTTTTTTAATAAAAAAATTATTTTTCTTGGAAGGTTGCCACCTGCTCGAAAATTTGCAGTAAAGATATATACATATACATATGTATGTATGTATGTATATGTAAAAGAAAAACAAATATGAGTTTGAAACTGTTCAATAAATTTTTTTGGATGGTTGCCACCTGTTCAAAATATTTAAGTAAAAAAAAATATATAAGATAAACAAATATCAGTCTGGAACTGCAGAGGTTTAGGAAATATTACAGTTAAATCTATTTGATAAGGGTTGCCAACTGTATGAAATTTCAAATTCGCAGTTTTCGTTAATAAAGAAGATTTCAAGATATGGGTATTAAACCAATGCGGTTTAAGAAAGCTTATTGTTGAAACATTTTTTTTTTCAATTTAACGTTGTGCAAGAATTTTTTTGAGAAGGGTTGCCAAATTTTGCCAAATTAAACTATTATTAATATTTATTATTAGAAATGGTAATGCTGTAGAAACGACAAAAGAAGTTTATTTTAATAAAATTTATTAGGAAAATATTTTCTAAAAATCGCTGCCATATGTTTAAAAAATGTAATTCAATAAAATTCTACAATTAACCATTTATTGCAAAATGGGTATTCAAGTTAAGACCTTCATAAAAAAAAGTCTCAGCTAAACATACATATTTCTGAGATGTGTTGCCACCTTTTAAATTTTTATTAAAATTATTATAATAAATTGAATATTTCAATAAGTGCCAAAAACTAAATGTGCACAGAAAGATTTGAGGCTGATATACATATTTTTGAGAAGAGATGCCACATATTTTTTGAATTAAATGGTATTAAAGTAAATTTTGATAATTTTAGTAATTAATGATAACCATTTTTTGTTCAGTAGTGACTTATAAGAAATTTCAGCTAATCACATTTTTCATCAATGTTGCCACCTTTTCCATTTTTTCAATTAGTTAAATTTTTATAATAAATTATATATTACAAATACTCGATCGATTTTTAGCATGGTTGCCACATATTTTTTAATTTAAATTATTTTCTATTTCTTTAATTCAAAATTTGAGTACTTACTGTTCGGTACATATGGATTGCTATTTATAGCGGCTTGCCAATCTGCGACGAAAGTCAATTTCTTGCCACTTACACGTGGTATGTGCTTTGTCTGATCTCTAATATTATCAAAGAACTTCTCCACAGCATCCTTTGCGAACGGCAAACGCATTTGGGCTTTGGGGAGTAAGAGAAAATATGTTTGCTGAGGTTAGAAAGTAAGTGTTTGAGGTTAGGAAAATATTTTTTTTAAAGAAAGAAAATTAATTTTTTTTAAGTGAGAAAATAGTTTTTTCGGTCAGAAATTATTTTTTAGGTGACTATCTCAATATTTTTTTGAGGTTAGAAAATTAATTTCCATTTTTTAAGAATAAAAAAATATTTTTATTTTATTTTTGAGGTTAGAAATTTTTTTTTTTTTTGAGGTTGGAAAATTATTATTTTCGGTATGAAAATTTATACTCTTTTTGATGTTACAAAATTAATTTACGTTTTAGAGAATAGAATTTTTTTTGAGGTTAAAATTATTTTCTGCTTAAATAAATATTGGTAAAACAGAAGTTCCACTGTAATATATGTATGTTAAAGGAGCGCGAATCATAAAATATATTACCTGCTTTATCGTTGAATGTTTGAAAGAAAGTGTAATTTTCACGCCACACCCTTATGCCAATCTTCAACGGCTTCGTCAGCTCTTCCATGGGCGCAATTTGCGGGAAATGCGCAAAGTTTTCCGACAAAAAGTTCCAACAGGCCTTGCAGATATGCACTGTAAGCCAGAAAAGGACAATTTTTATTATTTTGAAGATTTCTTAGAATATATAACGTGTAATTTGAACGAACTTCGGCGTGACTTACCCGGTAAATTGAAGCGTTTAGCCAAGTACTGCCAACACATATTGACCTGCTGCGGTTTATTGTAATTCTTCTTATGCAAATACGGTATGGAGAGCACCTCACGGATCAGCAGCGCCGTTGTGCTCATTGGCAGTGAGTACTTTTGCTCCAGCGGCGGCCCGTGCACCACCAACTGATTGCCATTCACCGAACTAATCAATTCGATCATAATTTCATTGGAGTTCAGCTGTGAGGTCGGTGTCAAATATGGGCGCGCCAACACAGTGGCGGGTATTTTCGCCTCGAGCGACGTAGGCTCCCTTATGGGCAGTGGCATAGTCGTTGGTGTCCGCGTGGACGCAGGCACCACAGCATTCGGCATCGTTATTATCGTACCCGGTTTGGGGACTGAGTCGGTGTTGACACAAGTCAACGGCGGACACTTGGTAATATTTGTTTTATCCGGCAAGGCAAAGGGTAAATTTAAAGTGTTCGACGTGGGCGCCACAACAACCGTTGGCGGCGGAGCAAGCGTGTTTAAGGTGGGTGCTACTGCGCGCAGCGGCGCCGTGGTAGTGGGCAGCGCGGGTGGTGATGCGCTGGTTACGGAACCAGCAACTGCGGTGATTTGCAAACCCTTATTGATGAAGGGCACGGGGAAGTTGGCGCGCGGTGCCAAACTGACTGCCGACACAATTTTCGGCGTTTTTAGCGTATCCAAAGTCATTGTGGTGGCCTCGTGTATTGTCGGCTCTATGGTGGCTGGCGGCAACAACTGACCCATATTGGTGGGTATGAATTGTGCGGGCGTCTGAACGCTGGCTTGTTGCTTCACTGCCAACTTGGTTTGCGCTTGTATCGGTGTGAGCGGTAGCATTTGATATTGCTGTGCTTGTTGCGCTTGTGGCATGCACGGCACCGTTATGGTTTGTACTTGTATTTGTGGACTTGGTGTCGGCGCGGGTGTGGGTTGCGCGTGTATTTGTATTTGTGGGCGCGCTTGCACAAACATTTTGATGGGTTCGGTGGCTTGCAGTTGCGCCTGCGATTTGACGCGTATTTGTGGCGAATGCGCTTGTGGATAAGCCGTTGGTTTTTTGGTGACCGTTACAACCAAACCTTTATTTGAGGCAGTGGTGCAAGTGCTGGCTGCTGGAGTGGGTATGACGTTGTTTTGCGGTTTATTGCGTATTACGATATTTTTTGTTGACGCTTGACGCTTGTTTTCGATTATTGACGAGCTAATTATGTCTTCATCCAGACTGACCGATATCGGTACGATGGTGTTGCCCATTAGCGTGTCATTCGGCGGTGGTGGTGTATCGTTCAACACTGGCACAACTTCGGTTTGCAGCACCTTGCTTGCATTGCCAGCGGTTGTGGGAGCAGGTTGGACTACCTCATCGGCGCATATGGACGATAACATGAGCGTACCGAGTGTAGACTTTTTGGCGCGTGGTAACTTGTACGTTCTGGACAGGGCATACAGCTCCGTTATAATGGTTTCGAAGTACCATTTGTCTTGTAGTTGATAACTATGTTTGCGCATGCCCATTAGCTCCCAGTAGAACAAACGCAGTATCAGCCAAGTGGCTTCGCACTGACCAGGCGTTACACCGCCACCTAAAGATGGTTAAGGAAAGTAGAAACATATTGTAGATTGGGGCTTGACAACTGAAAAGTAATGAAGTCTAACCTTTAGTATTTGCCACATCGGTCCAAAGTTGCGTATATTTAACGGTATCGATATCTTCGGTTTTGTTCACCATCATTTCGGTGAATGTGATCACTATTGGATATTTCTTCATTGCCACCAGCAAGCTGAAGATGTTCTTGAAGTGGTCAATGGGCTCATGCCAATCCTTTTTAAGGAAAAACGAGCTCTTGTAAACCGTTCTAGGCCTGAAAAATGTTGGTGAAAAATTTAGTTGTGCGATTTCAACAAAAAAAAAAAAAAAAAAAATGCCATACAAAGCCTACATTCTAAGTATGTGTGCCTTGGTGAAATACAACAGACTCTCCAGTTCGGTTTGCGGCTTTGTAGCTGACAACTCCTTTTCTAAGCGGCGTTGCATTAACTCCCATTCGTAGCGCGTTTGTACTTGTAGCCAACACTTCATTAATTTTGTAGCTAAAATAATGGAAATTAGAGTTTAAATAAAATTGTAACTGTACATACAATAAGAAAGTCATACCCTTATCGCCCACTTCGTTCGCGATGGCATTCCAAATGATGCCTTTACGCCGGTAATCCTCATAATACCGATGGCCACCGTCGTATATCTCCTGATAGCATTGCAAATTGTATATCAAGCGCCGTATTTCCGGCGTTACTTGGAAGTGCAACTTCGATAGCTTGGAGAGGGCTTTAGTTATGGCCGGCGTTTCATCGTCCAAGTCGATCACCTCGACGTCATCCTCTAGCAAAACTATGTCATCATCGACGGCAGCTGGTTGGGTGTACGTAGCGGCCTTCGCCTCCATTTCATCGCTGTAGGGCAAGGGACAGCGTATTCTGAAATAGAAAATATCGGTTTGAAAATTGTTTTTTGTCTTTTTGCAAAGTTCTCCAACGCACTTGTCAGCTACGAAACGCCAGAGGAAAACTAATTCCGTTTCAAATGCCATAACCGGACGGCGGCTCCGTTTCTTAGACGCTTTGTTGGCAAAGAATTTACGCAATCGGCGTGCATATTTTTGATAAGCATAACGCAAGTTCACCCAAATATTCTTGCATAGATCGGCTGGCATACAAATAAACAAAACATAAATGAGATTATTTGCAGTCAATTGACTCTAACAGAGAAGATCTACTCATGTATACAAACATATAAGTATGCATGAGCATGTTTGTGTATGTTTGTATGTATTTACCATCGCAACTCATTCGCTTTGCAATTTTTTCCCAAACTTCGTTTTTCGCTTCGACGCACGAAAATTGTTTATGTTTTGGATCGTAAAGTACGCGGTGCCGTCGTACGTGCCGTATAAGACGCTTATGGAACCGCGCATTTTGCTTAACGGAATCTTTGGACTCCTCATCTTCCACTATGAACATGTTATACACTTCTATGGGATCGGTTATGGGTTCAGCAGGGCGAGAATTAAGATTCGCGGCCTGTTATTGGAAGGGAAAAAAAAAAACAAAGAGAGAGAGAGAGTTGGAATAAGTGATTAAAATATATGTATATATTTTTATGTGTTTTGATAAATCTGGCCTTAGAATACATATGTACTAATTCTATGTACTTTCCACAAAATTATATTATTTATGACTTATTTACTCTTTCATTCTTAAATGGCAACACTTTTAACATTGCGACTTGCCCTGTTAACACTTTTCTTGTAATACCCGGTAGGAATATTTTGTATGGAAGAAACTTGATTATATTATTATATTTTTCACAAAAATGTTGAGGTTAATTGAAAGAGTGCTAACCCAAAAGTTGTAGAATTTTTTATTGTCTACAATTTTCACTTTTTTATAGTTTTTTTTTTTCAAAACCCAAGATAAACCGTTTTTTGTTCTGAACACTTAACCACGCCCCTCCCTACCACTTTCCCACCAGATGTCACCCGTTAAATATTTTTCCTGTCACGTTTCCCCACCTTTTCCAAAGGATTACACTCTAATATAACTTTTTTCCCCTTTTTACTATGTTCGAAGCCCCGATCTATTTATACAATGAAGAATTCGGATCCATTAAATAAGCTATTTCAATCAAATCTTAAAAAAAGCTGGGTCCGGTCCGGTTACATATGCCCGACTTTACCCTAGTTTTCTCTCATAGCGACAAGTCATTATTCACCTCTCCCAACTCTTGTTGTAGCAGCAGAAAACATTATTGAAGAAATTTCGAGGAATGGAGCCGAGTTGACAGTCCTTGGTCGGATTAAAATCTGGATCCTGACTGTCGTGGGAACGGATTTCCTAACTCTCAGCATTTATGTTTTTTTTTATATTCCAGTATAACCTCTCATTAACTAAAATACCCTTGGAATCACTTGAAAAAATCTTAAAACTCCTTCAAATTTACACGTACAGCTGAGACACAAACCACGAATTTAAGTTAGCACCGGATCCCAAGATCCATGCACAGTTATGTAAATATTTATTTCCGCACAAATATATTTGACTCTTTCTAACAGCCAACAACAATTTTCAGCAGTCAGTTGACAAGAGTTGCCAGCTGGGCTCACATGATGCGCAGTCAAATGCATTGCCCTGATATTTTACGTTTTCTCTTCCCTCACACAGTTAAAAGGCGCTCTCTTCGTGTGTTTCTCTTTCTCCGCCATTCGTACGCATAGCACACATTTGGCATTGTAGAAAATTTTCAAACATTTTAATTAACGAAGTTTAAGACTAATTTCACTTACATTTTCATCGCACATTCTTTGTAAATCAATGCGCCAAGACTTCTTCCAAACTTTATAAATATTTATTTATTTTCAATGTAATCAACAAAAATCACAGACACGCTTCAGAATGTAATCTTACGATTTGCGTCGTCAAAAGCAGACTAAAGCGAAACAGAAACAACACGGTGAAAAATGTGAGACGAACCTCTGAGTAATGCCCGCCATGCGAACGAATACCCATAAGCACACACACACGCACACGCGCACACTAGAGTAGGCAAATCATGTATGCTTGGGTGCATAAACAAACGCACACATGAGCCGAGCACATGTTTGATATCCAGCAACGCTCTCTGTTTTGCCTAAAAACGTACGCAATGTTAAAAATAGCAAACAAACGAATAAACTGCTTTCATGTTATTCACTCTGTTACCTACGCAAGGCGACTGTTAAAGTCAACGGCATTCTGGCAGCAATGACGAATCTTCTTTACATGTACATACATATGTATGTATACAATCTATCGGGTGCTCATGATTTCTGAGCACAACGCCTTGGCGGTTGGTATGAAATACAAATGAGAGTGATAAAGCATTATTGTGCTCAATCGATTGCCGTTATACGGACCTTAGAGAATTTCGGGATGAAAATATGAAACGATTTAAAAAAAAAAAAATCGTATGCAAAAATAGAACTACATAATTCGTACCCTTACAGCTGTATGTGAAGGAAAGAGACAGCAGAGAAGTGTGTATCCGCACATAAATACAGCTGTGGCCAGTAAAATGAGAGAGCACAGGTACAGACATGTAAGACTGTCAGATAAGGCGTCGTATTTAGGTTAATATTTTCTCAATTTGAATATCTCGATTAATGTCGATCTTAAAAATTATAAATATAACTGCTTATTTTGGGCTAATGAAGTGGTGTTCGAGCAGAGCAGGATACAAAAAGAGATTTCAAAATAAAAAAATCAGCATAAATATGGCAAAACTTATAATGAAACATCATACACGTTTAAGAATTCACGGTAAGCACTTATTAAAACTGAACTCGTGGAACGATAAACTAGAATAAAATTTTTACATATAGTATGTTTATCGAAAACTGTCGCGGTTTGGGATATCAATAAAATTTTTTTTATTCCTGTGAATGTGCATTCGATGCTATTATGAATGGAATTCGATTTCTTTTGCAGGGCCACCACTGGCACACTTACAGAAGTCCTGACGCTGAGCCCAATCTTCGACAGTTTCCAAGCATAAATCGGATGATACTGCAGCAATTTCATGTTCGACATTCGTATGAAGTTCATCAATGAGTTTTTAGCATAGTTCATAGACTTGATGTAGCCCAATAGGAAATAGTCCATCCGCGTCAAATCGCACGACCGAGACGGCCAATTGAATGGGCCATTTTGTGATATAACACGTTCACCAAAATTGGTGATTGTGACATTCGCTATGTGGCTTGTGGCGCCGTTTTATTGGGACCACACTTTGTTCAAGTCCAAAAATATCCGGTTATCATTGAGCAGTAGCGATTGATATTCACAGTGGCGGTCTTTATCATCACGGAAGAATTACGGCCCGATGATCGACGGCGCATAAACCCCACCAAACCGTAATTTTTTCGGGATGCAATGGTGACTTATGGAGTACGTTTAGAATACAATATTTTGCTTATTTACGAATCCATTCTGTCAGAAATGAGCCTCATCGCTGAAGATGGTTTTTCGATGAAAATCCGGATGATTTTCAAGTTGTTGCTCAGCCAAATTCACGAACATATGTAAGGATGTAGGACAAGATCTTTTCGCAAAAATGATTTGGGTGTTCCTCAATTGATTCGCTAGCAGCAGCAATTCTCTCGACACTACGAACACTTCTTTGTCACACTGGCAAGAGAACATTTTGTACAAGGCCTGTGATTTCAAATTTTTCCACTAGACGATCAATTGTTGATCTGACGATTATTACGGCTATAAATTGGACGTAGCGCTTTTAAAGTTGAGGCCACTGACTACGAATTTCGGTATTAAATTTGAATAATCTCGAGCCCCCGTTGCTGGATCGTATATCTTTCCATGATGAAATGGCAAAAGGGAGCTTTGTCTCTATTTCTATCTCGGTCTCGCATTCAATATTATTTTGGAACCATAAAAACAGCTTCAGTGTCAATCTTTCTCCTTCTCCCTCAAAGGATAAATATAATATAATAATCTCCTCCTGTTTTTTTTTTCATTTTTGTTAAAAATGAAAATGACGATAATTTCGTCCCGCTTGTTTTGTCAAGTGCATTTGAAACCAAAAAAAATATTAATACTTGACGCCATTAAAAACAGTAGAGGAGAGATTTGTTTACATTTGCTATGAATATTTGACAGTACGTTTCGTTTATGACGTTGTGTATGGCAATCGTTCAGAGTTGTACTTGCGTAAACTTTTTTTAGTATGCAATCCAATAACAAACACATTTTTTAAACTAGTATAAAAATTTATGATTTTATGATTTTACGATGCTTTATGACACGTCGTGAGTACTCCAATAATTTTTTTTTACGTCTTAAAAATATAATTGTTTACTTCCTTTGTGATATTCTCCGATCGCAAAAAATGGCCTAATTTCTGCTTCGCATCGGCACAAACATTCCGCTGAACACTACATATGAAATATAAATATGTATATCAATATACACACATGCATACATACATGTAAATGATTGAATCAACCACCAAGTGATATGCAACGTGCAGAACCCGCGAATAGTAACAGTTTACAGAATCTCATCTTCTCTCTACATTTAACATTTTGTATAGACACTGCACGAGTAGTAACATTCGTGTTGGTAACCTTGCGTTTCTTCTCTTCAGGCCTTGCCATAACATAGACAGATAAGGTTGCCTAGTATTGTATATTTATATTTTAAAACGCATGATATAAATTATTCTGTTAGTAAAAATAAATCCTATACTTTTCCATTAAATTTAAGGTTTTGTTTAGCATAGTTGAAGTGATCCGACTTGGGTAAAATATTATATGTGTCATTTTGTTCCATAACTTGTCGTTATTTTGAAGGTAACTTCATAACGCCACTATAATCGAAACCGAAGTTAGTTGGTTGTAGCGACAGAATTCTGCCAAGTTGACAGTCCTTGACCGGATAAAAAAAAATCCTTCGTTCCGGTTAAGTACATCTAACTATCATCATAGAAACCCTCTTTCCTATTGGCAGAAAACCGGGATACTGGCGACTGAATCGATTTTCACAAGTCGATTATTGTTTTCGTCTCGAGGCGAATTTGTACTAGCAAAATCCTTTGTTTGATTATTAGTTTTGACTGAGATTGATTCCGCTCCTATTGGTCAATGCTACCCGATTTTTGCCTTCAGACGGTCCAATTGTTACCAGTATAAGTCCGAATTACTATACGAGTTTTCGCTTGACGTGCCGTGAGATACCAATTTTTAAACTATGTAACCATTCGTTTTAGGAATAGATCGATTTTGTTGTGATTCAGCAGCGATTCGCAGATTGGAATTTGGTCCATTAGGGTTTTCGCAGAGTAGACGCTCATAATCGTCCCGAGCTCTTTTCATATTAACGCTCGACTCGGCTTTTCACATTTACGCTTGGCTCGACTTTTAGCTTTGTCTTGCGTTAACTCTTGTGGCAGTCATACTTGGAACTTTTTTTTATGAAGCCATATTCAAATGGTTCCAACCGTTTTCCATGAGCTCCTTTTCAGACAAAGGGATGCTTACATTATGATCGGACTCGACAATTGGCCTACCAGATCGTGATTCGTCTTTGACATCAAAATAGTAGAAATACGAGTTATTGGCTATTACAGTAACAAGACCATAAAGACCATACACATTTTCAGCTCTCTGGCTCACGTTTTTGCTTTTGAAGATGAAAAACTATGAAACATGGCATATTTTCTCAGTGCCGATGTTTTTTTAATACGCTTGCTCAATCGATACTGAGTCAAATAATCACAAAACTTTCTAAGATAATGCTTGGTACAAAATTTAATCCAATCGCACTTATAGTACGCAGGAGATCTCCTTCTTGCCCTGAGCAAAGTTCATCTTGTCGCAATTATACTGAGCTGTTATTAGCCGTCTTACAAAACTTGTTGACTCAAAGCGGTTCGTCTATTTGAAATGGTTTTATGATCTAGTATAAATAAGATTTTTTTAGATACTACGATGGATCGGCATTCTAAGCTGTCTAATTGAGATCCTTGTTAAGATCGACCTCCTAACCTAGCCTAACCTATCCAATTTAGTGATGTGTACATATTACATAAATCTATCTAATATTAGAAGAATAAGTTTAACAATAATCAGTGCAAACTTTAAGTAAGTAATTCAACAGCAAGTTTAATAAATTTAAAAATGTAAAACGCACAAAAACTGAAAAAAAAGTTACGAAGTGGCAACACTGATCAAGAAGAACAACAAGAGATCGGGAAAGTGCATCCATCAGTTGTAATGAATTATGCAATGTTATGTTACTCTTAAATCTTTACTCAGGTATATACATGCCTACACACATATGCACATACACTTACCACATGCATATTAAAAAAATGCAGAACGAGCGCGGTCGGTTTGTATGCACATACTACATATGTATGTATGTATGTATGTATGTTTATACTTATGCTCGAAATTTCGTGTGTACACACTTTGAACGCCACCAACTGAAGAATGTTGTGTACATAGTGCTGTTACTTAAATATGTGCAAATGTAAGAAGTTAACATTTGACTTCTAAGATGTCAGGCAAAATCAAAAATTTGTATGTACATACATACATATGTATATATGTATGTCCTAATCTAATGAAAGTAAGACAAATGTCAAGAATTGATAAATTCGTTCGGAATTGAAATACAGAATCTACCTTGTTAATATTTCGTAATCCTCGGACTTGGACTCTCGCGAGGGGATTACGAGGAAGGACTATAGGGACCATTCCGACGAAGAAATATTTAAGAAAACAGTGAACAAGAATCAGAACTTCACAGAGAATTTGCCGATAATGGGCGAAAAGAGTCTTTGTGTAAACCGAGTCATGTGAGGAACACAATGCTCGCGATAGACTACAGCAGCACGACAGTGAACTGAAAATGGCGTTGTGAATTCTACTACATGAACGTTTGTGAGAGGACAGCAACATAACAATGGTCGGCATGTACACAAAACAACGCAGTTGTCCATTTTGCATGTACACAATTTCGTTGTGGCCATACTAATACCTTGCACATCAATGAAATTTTAATATTTTGTTCAAAGTGAAATTTTTTATGCAAAAAATAAGTAAATAGGTAAATTTATTCGTTTCAAATTATCAATTGTTATTACAAATGATGTAACAGAGCTATTTTATGCTTTTATTTGTAAAATAACGTCAAATTTGTTAGAGCTGTGAGTAATTTTACATTTTACATATTAGTGGCATCACCACTCTACTTCATCTTTCCATTTCCATTCTACTGTCAACCTACTGTCGTTGGCAAATATAGGATTAAATTGAAGTTAGCGAGAACGACAACTGTCGGCCTGCAGTCGTGTAGCCGTGCAGCTGTCAAAATAGGTCCGTCGATAAGAACGTGTGTATTTTAATATTTGACATATGTCGTTTGCAGTCTGTCGCGAGCATTATATTCCACACATCATACTCCAAACATATAATATATGTATATAAATATGAACATATGTATCTACATTTTAGAGAGACAATTTTGACTACTGTTGTTGCTTTTATAGAAGATAAGCATCAAAGATAGAGAAAGAACAAATTTCAAAATTGTAATTTGTTTGTATTCGGTAGGCATTGACAACTTATTTCAAATTTTTCACCTTTCCACAACAAGAATTCTTATTACGTGCGCAATTTGGTTCTCTTTTTCTTGTTTTTCAAGCGCACAGAAGGCATTGTTGGGTAATATTACACATCGCTCTTTTTCCATCTCTCGAAAATAGAGTAAATGTAGTCTCCGTGCAGAAACTATGAAACACCATATCTGTTAATTAGTTCTTAAACTTGGTATGAAGTTGCTGGCCTAATCTTATTTATGCTCTCAATAACCACACACTGCCCCAATGAATTAACGGTTCTCGAATTCCTGATAAAACTTAATATTAGTAAATAGTAATGAGTCCTTTTACTTTCATTGAGGGTTATTTTTAAGTGGCGGGCTCCAAACCCTACTTATAACAATGGGATCCGCCCAAAGGATGTTTTTGGCTACCTAGAGGGGATCTGGTTTAAAATCGGAAGTCGTGAGCTGCTTGAGCCATATATAAAAAAAATCGTTTCTGGCCACTCAGGCGCTCAGATAACTTTCCTCACTTGCGTGAACTTCTAAACATGTCTCCATCCTCCGTCCTCCATTCTACGTAAAATAATGAATAAGTGAGTACTTTTCTGGCTAGAACTTCTCCATCAAGTTAAATGTGTGCTCAATGCAACAGGTAACTCTGAGTTGGGTTAGATGGCTGATCCGTCAAGAAGCCCTTAGACAGTTGTGTGAGGGCACAATAAACCTAAGGTCGCGGTGCATTCCTTATCTTTCAATCTAATCTATACAGTTGTGTACAGTCCTTCGTCGATCCAGGTAAATACTTCTGTGGTTTGATAGTACAGTTTCCCATCCGAAGGGGATTTTAACCTCTGATCCTACTGATTACCATAAATTGTTAGTTGTCAACTAGCAAACATGGGTTATATGGTAGTGTTTCATCATTTGATCTTTCAATGAATAACTGAAGCAATTTCGACTCCATATCTCTCGCTCTCAGCATTGCTCGATATGTGATAAAAAATCATCATAAGTATATTTTATGCTTAAGAAAAGTCCTTTGTTTTCTATATCTGGATAAGGGCCGTTCCAGACCTGTCGTATAAACGAACGACCTATGTAACTTTGGCTCCATCTCTTTCTCTCTGAGCGTTAGTCCACATATATGAAAATCATAAAAATACTCACCTGACTCATTCAACCTTTAGAAGAGGCCGACAGTACTCCTCTCTAGTACACTTCACAAACCATCACAAGCGTTAACATAAAACTCTCCTAAATTAATTGAATAAATAGTATATAAATGTACTCATCAATAGAAATCATGAAGAGTGCGCGCAAGCAATTCACATTCGGTTTTGTTGAAAACCAACACAAAATGGCGTTCGCTACTCGCATCTCTTTCTTTTGCATACAAAAACATTTCGAAAAATTCCGAACATGGAATTTATCATGTCATCCAGCAACACAAAGCGTCGTTTTTCTCTCACATATTTATCTCTCTTGCTGTCTCAGTATGGGATGGTCTCTTTCGATTACCGATTTTCCTGCCTACGTTTGCTCTCCTATATGACAAGCAATCACACACACCAATCACCCCTACACACACACTCACACTCGCACGTGCACAAGCAACTAAAACAAAAACGAAAAAATCTATGAGGTCAGTTCCTTGCGGAATTTTTAGTTTACGGCGCCCAGAAAATTAAATATTTTTCACACTTTGAGTAATTCTTTAACTTACCATTTTTGTATTCGTTTTCTCTGACATCTTAAGCCACACATTTACGTCACACTACACTCTTTTATTGTAAATAAAGCATAGAACTCTGCAACAACTCGTATAAGCAAACATTCAATACAACACGACAAAAGCAAACTGAAAGGCAAACAACAGTGAATACAGTGATGAAGAGCAAAGAGTAAAAACCAGTAAATTACAGCTATTGGCGGGGAATGTATTTACATATGTGAGTGAATATACCATCTAACAGAGATGTTAAAGTCTTAACAGCCTCATTTGCTCTGTAAATTTCCTGTTTGAGGGAAGGCGATTTCATTGTTATTTATTAATACACTGTTAAAATTTTAACTAGTTATTGTAGTTTAATTCTTCAGGGCATATTTTTTTTTTTTTTATTATTTTTTGTATGCTATAAATTTTACAAGAATTAACAAATCTTATAATAATTCTGTGTAAACATGTGTGTAAAATCGAAATCAAAAACTAGGAATTCACTCAAATTTCTTTCAGTAGTTTGCGCTGTTCAATAATTTCTCTCAGGGTACTCGCAGATTGGACACTTAAAGCCGAGCCGAGCTATTTTCCCATTTACGAAATAAGCGAATTTACGCTCGGCTGAGCTTTAAGCGTCTACTCTGCGATTGCCCTTGCTTGTGGTGACAAAGATTTTATACCCTTTGCAAATAAATAAGTTTTTCATACAATGATTTGATTTTGATTGGCCATTTCGTAAGCTTATAGCTGCCGATCTGTCTGTCTAATCCATTCCAAATTTTTGATATTATGCAAACTAAAAAAAGTTTTCCATACAAGGATTTTATTTTGATCGATTGTATGGCAACATGGGATTTTTTGAGAGAAAATGAGATTTGAAAATTTTCATCTCAAATCCTGAGAGTCGCACAGGCCGACATGGCAAAGTCGACTCGGCTTTTCGTATTGAGCATTTTTATACCCTGAACATTTATATATAATTTTTATAGGGTCTCTAACATTTCCTACTTGGTGTTCCAAACATCGCTGCAAACTTAATATGCCCTGTTCAGAGTATAAATATTTTAGGTTTCTCGTATAATATTACTAATTGAATATTATTCCGTAGTAGTAGAATTAAGGCTTTGTCACTTTGTATAGATTACGACGTATTCAAAATTTTCATCCATGAATTTGCGATTCCTCTTGTGTGCTAGTAGCAACCTTTAATTACATCTGTATTTTCTGTAGTGTACAGAAGTATCGTCGATGTCGGTAGTCCATTACATTTTCTTATTGGAATGAAGCAGGATAGATATATTAAACGTACTCATACTTTATATTCGAAGATCAACGCAATGCAGTGATGATAGAAAACTAAAAATAAAAACAAAAAAATTTCAAAAGAGACGCAACAAAACGCTAAACGGAAAGTAAACTAACAGCGGATGTTAATGGAAATGTAAGAATTCTTACAGTGAAAAAGTCATAAACTAATATTTATTTTCGTCTACGAATTTGTTGATGAATATTTTATGACAATTTTCTGAAAGAACACAAATTGCTGCTTTAAAATGTGTGTGCAATTTGCTGATAAATACTTATCAATGCGAGCGCAAAAACAAAGCAGGGGAGCGTTAAAGAAGCCCAATGGCGAACAGCTGATTTGGCGGCAATGTTACCGCATGCAAGCGTGCACAGCGATAGAAGTTGTTTTTTTTTTACTCATTAAATTTGCAACGATTTCTTGTAACTATACGTAGTATTGTGACAAAAAGTTAAATAAAATAAAATTGGATGTGCAATATGCCTTTAATACGCGGCAGTCTACATAAAGTGTACGCAATATATCAATTGGTGGCTAATCAAAGCAGAGCGAGTGCTCCAAGATTTCCATCAGTTTCCACAGCAAGCTTTCATCTGAATCATGCATATGCCGCAAAAGTTTTTGTTGATAGAGAGAATAAACACGCCCATGACGTGCTGGTGCAATCACTGAAACCTTATCAAATCTTCCGTGTGGATGAAATTACCCCAGCAGTAGCAAATGGACCTATTGCACCAGAACTGCCTGCGCTGATATCTACTGGGGAGCTATCTCGTGCCACCTTTGAAGAAGTCTTTGACACATTCAACGCTCTGGCATATTATTGCATAAGGACAAGCACGTGCATCTCAGACAGTCGCTTTGAACAATTCTGTCAAATTTTCTGTGAACAAACTCATAAACTCAGCAATGAACAGTTGTTATCCGCTCTACGACTATTATCCCAACTGCCAACAGAGAAGTCCGTGCGTGAACCCAACTATATGCAATTGTGGAACAATTTGGATGTGGAGTGCTGCCGCCGCATTGAACATTGGTCCAGCGATGAGCTGCTATTGGTTTGTGATGCTTGGTACTCTTTGAATTTAGCGCGCGTATGTGAGTTTGCCTGGGAAGCTTTACGTAAGTTGGGGCGCAAGGTACGACGAATGCAACCTGAACAGCTGGTGCAAGCAATGTTCTACTGCAATGTGCTGCGTCGGCCGGTGTTTGAAATGTTCGATTTCGAAGTGAATTTAGTACGTTTTGTGGATTCAATGTCACTGCAGGAGTTGGGTGTAATGTCAATGGGTTTCTTTAAGACACAAACACCCATACGTAATCCTGAATTGCTGGATCACTTGTACAAATGTCTAATAGCAGAAATAGAAACTGTTGATGATATCACAATGGTATCTATATTGAAAGTGTTGCGTTATAGCAGTAAAATACCACAAGTGCCGCAAATGATGGAGCTGATGGAGGTGTTGCAAACACAAATATCACGTATCTCACTAATGAGCTGCTTGCACGTTGCGCTCTTCGGTGTGGAACTGCAGTGTTGTCATGATGGCGTTTTAGAGTTAGTGCTGCAACGCTTTAATCGAGACATCGAAAATGCGCGCTTAAAAGATATGGAACGCATATGCTTGGCAATATCTGTGTTTAACTATCGTAGTCCAACTGGCGTTGAAAAAGAGTTGTGTGCGAAAATCTTGTCTCTACTTGAAACCAAAGTTGATGAAATTCTAAAATACCCGCGTTGCTTCGTAGCATGCTTGCATTATTTAACTCTATGTGGGCATTATAATAAAGAGATGATAACGTCTGTGCTAGATAAGCGATTCGTTGATCTTGCTTATGGTAAAAATGTGACCGCTGGACGTGAAATTTTTAATTTAGATTCTTTTGTGAAAATAAATTTGAAGGATGCCGACTACGTTGGCAATGAGTTGTCAGAAAAGAAACGTCGTTCCATGGGCAAAGTGCTGACACAGTATATACCGGAAAGAAATCAAAAGTTTAGACTAAATAAAACCGATCGCATACTGCTGGAGATCAAGGAAACGCTGGAACGTATACTGCGCCCAAATACATTGAAACACATCTTGCCACATTTCGAGCGGCCAGATGTAGTTGTTTGTTATGATAACACGCTGCGGCAGGCAATACCACTTGCACAGGACTGTCCGGAGGATTATAGCGGTAATTATATAAATATCGTAGCAATGAATATTTAGTATATATATTATTTTATTCCCAGGCGATATCTTGACACGCGACCTGCTGTTGGGTGACTCGGAAAAAACAAATGTGGACACCATTGCTGTGGTCATAGTTGGCTGGAATAATGTCGTAAAGGATAAACAAAGATTTACGGGATTATTTGAGTTGAAACTGAAGCAATTGCGCATGCTGGGACACAAACCCATTTTGGTAAGTATTTTTTTTTTTTGTGGATAATAGACTCGTTTTGATCCTTTTTTAAATTTTTAGGTTAGGATTTCTTATATTTATCAAAGTAAAGTTATTTTTTGATTTTGTTTTCATTTGTGAAGGGTATATCAGGTTCAATGTAACCGAAATCAACATGGTTTTGTTGTTTATAGCATCGTTTTGTTACTTTTTTTTTTAATTTTTAGGTTAGAATTTTTTTTTATAATTTTCAACGTTTTGATTATCTTTGCATTTTCAACGTACAAGCAGATAATATATTTTCATATTTTACGCACATTCATTTATTTTTTTTTTAACAAAAATTAATCTAAATTGTTGTTTTACTTAAAATTAACAATCAATATTTCTTACACCTAATTAATTATTTGCAGATATATTGGCACGAGTGGCGCGCACTAGAAACCCCCATGGATCGACAACAATTTTTAAAACGAAAATTAGCCCAATCGATAAATTTGTAACATTAAATGTACAAATAACCTCAGTAATATTAGTTAGCAAATTATATACCTAAGGAACACAATGTAGAAACAAATATTGAAAAGAAAAAAAACTGTTATTTCTTGTCCGTCGGCGCGCTTTTCGGATCGAACTCCTCGTGTAATATTTTCTTTGTATATTCATAAACTACGAATAACGTCGCCGTCGCCGGTATTGTGCGTAACACAGACGGTAATAAACCGTTATAGAGTGCCAGTATGCCCTCTTTGCGCACAATATCGACGCCCACCGTTAACATGCCATGACTCAAACCCTGCACTTGTATGCGACTCTTGATGACATCGGCGGGGAAAATCATTGTCCAGAGCATAACGCCGCCAACGGCGCCAGCAAACATGGTTCTAAGTGGACCAATATCGTCCTTCTTCTGACCGGGTCTGCAAATATGGTTAACAATTTTTAACTGACTTACAATGAAGCGCTATAGTTTGAACTTACTTAGTGAGCAGCTCACGCGTTAACTCGTAACTGCCGAAGAAGAAAAAGTAACCGGGCATTTCGCGCATGAACGTCGACGTGAGGCCGCGGAAAAAGCCGGGCAAACCTAAATTCAAGTTAGCAAAGCAAGGACAAATAGTAATTTTAATCAAAAAGTATTTTATTTTATGAAAACTAACTCACCCTCTGCTTTGTAGATGATTTTCGTTAATTTCCAAGGCGTCATATTCTCGTTTGCCGGTATGCCAGGGCAGCATTCATGTGACTGAAAGTGTTCGAAAATGTTTTAGCATTACAAATATAAGTTTTATACGTACTAACATATACGTGTAACTTTTAATTTGACCCACCTCGCGTATCGCCTGCAATTTGCACTTCACCAACTCGGTGGGACACAGCGTGAATGTCGAAAAGAACGCCGCAAAGAAGCCAGCAAATGCATTTTCCGTCGTGTTCAGTTGACTGTGGTTCTCTTTGCCCACCAGATATGCCACGAAGGACTGACAGCCGCCATATGCGGCAAAGAGCACTGAGTTTTCAGCCACATTCGCGATAACGGCCGGCACACTACCCGCGTAGAGGCCGCGAAATATGCCATCCTTCTTGTAAGTGTTCACAAAACATTCAAACATGTTTTTGTAGAGGAAGGGAAATGTCTGCTGCTTCACCTTAACCGTGTCCAGCGGCTGTGAAACATACACCTGCGTAGCGCCACCTAGTGGAAATAAATAATAAACCAGAAATTTTAATTTGTGTTTTGGAAAATTAACATGGAAAGGAAGTAGTAGGTTCAATAGCCTCAACATTGTTTCGCAAGTAACAACAACAACAATTACTGTTATTTATGAATTTGATGAATAAGGTAGGTACTTGTTTTATTTTTATTTTTTTTTTTTTATAAATCAAACAGCTGATAAGTAGTTAGAATTCTAGTACGAAAGTCACGTTGTAAATTTATTGGTGCCAAAAATAAAAGCAACCACTTGAACTACATCTGCGCGTAATTAAAGCTTCGGCAGATATATAATTTTGCGATAATTTCTTTAACTTTTCTTATAACAACAACATACCTCAATCTTTACCATCAAAACAATATCAATATTTCAAGATTTGTGCCATTTATGGTATACATTTTAATTTTTGAGGTATTGCAATTTTAGGTTAGGTTTGCATTTTTGAAAAAAAAAAACATGAAAATCTTGAATATTGAACTCTTTTCCACTGAAATGTTTGCCAAGTGGCTTTCACGGAATAAAAATAAAATTCTTATCAAAATCAGCTCTAATACATAGCTTTGCTTCGAGTGAGTTTGTTGTTGTTGTTGTTGCGGTTTTCTAGTCTCCTTTAGAGATGGTAAGGCTGAGATAAGTTGTCATTGAGGCCATCCAACGGTAGGCCCAGAAAACGTGTATGGTGGTTAGTGTCGTGGACTCATTGCTAGGCTCCGTTCAAACTCCACCTCGGTTAGGTGTAATATATGCAATGGATGGAGCCATCTTAAGACCTGATCAGGCCTTAAGACACACAGCGATTGGACCACGAGTTACGTGGGTGCTGCCAACGCCACTACTGCCACCTTAGCCTCTGCGACTGTTCAATCGGCACCAGGTTCACGCACTGCGCCGCCATTCCTCCAGAGTGGTCACAGAGAACCTCTACCGTTCATAGGAGCTCGAATAGGCAGCATTTTGATCAGTCAATTGTTCCTATATTTTAAATAAATATTCACTCTATTAAAGCTATTCATTGAGCTTGGGATCAGTATTCCTTTCATTAAAGATTGATGGGGCTGAGCTTCATATCTGTCTCCTATATTGTTGTAACCGCTTCTAAAGTCCGTTTCTGGAAGATTTTTTAGTTACTTTTGCCTTTGCATCGATCAGGATGTATGGCAGTTATACGCTGTAGTGGTCCGATTAGAACGGTTTCTTCGGAAATTGTACCGATATCTCGGACAATAATCTCTCCCGAATTTTATGACATACATATCTTGAGATATCTTGTCAAATAAAAAAAATTTCATACAATAACTTGATTTTGACCGGTCAAATGAGCATTTTCTTGGACAGAAAAGGACCTGTTCGAAGTTTCAGATTGGTATCTCCGAAACTGAAAGACGTTTCCTTTTGAGTGCGGTAGTCAATATTTGGAATGACAAATACTCATCGGCTTCTTATTCTTATCTCACGTGCTCCCGGTTGCTGCGGTCTCAGGCACGAAACGGATCGGGATTTACATATGTTTCATTGGTCAATAACTGGCAATAGGGCAACGGTCTCCGAAAATATTTTCGAAGTATTTGTTGCCACCACAATAACAACATATTCTTATCAAATTTAGAAAAAATTAAACTCTTTAAGAGAGCTTTTCTAATTCGGCAGCAAATTTCGATTTCATTTAGCTTTTTGCATCATTCATTCATTGAGTTTCAACTTTATACACACACATACATACATACACAGATATGTCTGACGCATTAATGTCTTTAATAAGTTTCGTTCACATAGCAGCACATGGCGCGTTGTTTCAGCTGGTCTATATGTAAATACTGTGTGTACCACCCCTCCACTTACCCAGCGAGCCCGCCACAAACTCAATTAATCGATTCTGCATGGCGCTTGGCGGCGGCGGCGGTGGTGGCTCCTGTTCCTTTCGCCACCAAAACAGATCCATTTGCTTCACTTGTGCTTGCTGATAGCGCTGAGCTCAACATACAACAACAAAAAAGTAGAGTCTTCTGCGACTTTATCTAATTATCAACGCCACAGCCACTCAATATCACTTGGCGCCTCAAACTTTTCCACGCACCGACTTATCATCAATAAGGCGCGGAAGCAATTCTGGTCGTGTGATGAAACTCTCGAGACCGCAACAGAGCACAAACGCGACACGCACTAATTCACTATACAATTAATTGCTGATCTGCTGAGCGCGACTGCCACTTGGTAACTGCCGCCGAATATTGCTCGTGCGTCGAGCGTTTGTTGCTAGCGCGCGCCGTTTCTACCGTTCGATGGCTTATCAGCATGAGCGCCAAATGAGAATTCGCTACAGCGCTCTCTGCTGTTGTTATATTTAATAGTAGTATGTACAAAAACAATTTGTTATGTTTGTGTTGTTGTTTTTCTTCAGCTTCAATGCTTCGGCAACAAATTCTAATCGCCAATAATATTTTTTCTAGCGTTTTTAGATTCTTGTCAGTGATTCAAGTAGCTGTACTATTGTTTTCAATGCCTATTTTCCAATTAATAAAAGTGTTGAAGTGGATTTCGTAGCGCTGATAAGCGATCGCAATGCAAATTTATAGTTTTGAGTGAAAGATTATTTATTTTTAGTTGTTGGTGAAAGTCTATTTTGAAATGATTTACTTGTTTTTGTTCATTGACTAAGAGCTGACAGCTTACAATAAATGTAAGAAATATGAAAAAATCTTAACAGTTATGAATTTTTTGTAGTAAAATGCGAAGACGTATTTTTTTAAGAGAGTTGCTCTTAAGTTTTTCAAAGAATAAAAAATACAATTTTAATGAAATTAATTATAATATTTTATATTTAAACATACTCTTATCAAAATTGAACCAGATCATAAAAACAAATTTTTTACGTACTTTAATGCAAATATTTATTTTTTTTACCTTTAAAATAGGCCCCTGAGTCTAAACACAAGCTTACGCTTAACCCAATTTTCTCTACACTTATTATAAGCCTCGGCTAGGATGGACATCAAACTTCACACGAAAAAAAGGTTTGTACCAATTTAGAAAAAATTCATTCTTCGAACAAAGTTATTGTATAATTTTTTTAAGTGCCTATAAAGGTGATCCATTTCGAGGTTCCCTACTTTTTGAAAACAAAAAAAAAAAACAGAAATTTCAAATCTAATGGATTATCTCTCTCAAATGTTGGCCGCGGCCACGACTCAGCTGGCCCATCCGTTGAGTCCAATTTTCGATGACTCGATCGAGCATTTTCACTGCTAATTGGCAATTGATACGCATGCTGTTTTGCTCCAAGGCCTGAATCGAAGCGGAATTGTCCTCATGCACTTTAGACTAACGGTGTCTTGCTGGCCAATCGACTGGCCTCGCCGTAGTGTTCTCTCTATAAGTCCATTGATTCATGCGATGTGCGGAAAGTGGCGCCATCTTCTTGAAACCAAATGCCGTCGAGGTCGCTTCAATTTCAGGCATCAAATAGCCAGTTATATGGAGCGATAACGGTCATTAGTTTTGAAGAAATATAGACCGATGATGCCACCTTCCCAAAAACCACACCAAACAGTTGTATTTTCTAGATAAAATGGAAAGAAGGTTATGTTGGTTATCGTATAACCTTTTAAGTGCCTTCTTTTTACTTTTTTCTTATTGCTTTAGCCTACAACCACCTATGCACTACTTCGCCGAGCCCTCGATGGCTTACAGACAGATATTTACAAGTTTGCTACCAGCTACCTCTTTATTTATACATAACCTTAACCTCTTCCAAAGCAGCTTTCAACGTGACTGAAATGTTTCTCTTTTTGGTCCATGATCATTATCTGATTAGCGACAAATTTCTCAGCTAGGAAATAAACAGTTCGTTGGAGATCGAGGGATAAACTATGATTGACAAGCTCGACCATATATATTATATGTCGGGATCCGCAACTCCATGGTACCTTAGCCGAAGTATTGTTAATTGAACTTTCTTAATTATGAATTCGAATTAAATAATTTCCCCTTTAAACAAATGGAAGGAGAATATATGTTGAATATGCCCTGGACGGAAATAACTTTTTGATATTTATAGGTACTGCGATCTTCTTTGAGCAGAGCATTCTTTATGTTGAAAATAAAGCACTTACATTAAAAGTTGGGGTACTTTAGGTTAGGTTCGGTTCAAAAATTGATCTCACTTAGACAATACATAACGCCAATCTATTGTGATACCTAAATACTTCTACGTAATGATTTAAAATACTTTAATAACCGACAAACCTTTTTGAGCCTTCCACAGATTTGTTGAGGCTGCTGGCATTAATTCCGGATATTTTGCCAGGTTCCCCGAAGAAATGACTGTCGAGATGTCTCAACCTCAATCTTGCAAAGACTGGACAATGAAGGAGAAAGTGCCTGCATGTTTCCACCTCGTCACTCTTCGTATCACTTTGAGAGTTAACGTCCGTCAAGATTTTCAGAATTAACGCATGCTCGCCTGTTGGAAATTTCCAGTAAGAACTCCCACCTCTGTGGCAAGATGCATGCTCTCACAGTCACATAGGAGCTAGTTCTTGACCAGCGTATGCTAAGTTCACGTGACTTTGTTCCTAAGTTCGTGCACAACCTTATAAACACATCAGCTTTCCAGTTTGTAGCGATCTGGCTATGACCAGGCAACCAAACGAGTTTGATAAAAAAAATATCTCGAGGTTATCGTTACTCCTTGACTAGTTTGGAAACCTGTTCTTGAAATATTCTAAAGTGATCCGGTGGACTAAAACTATGTTTGAGGGAGAGTTTCTTACTGTAACATGTCGGGGCTCACTTACCACTCTGGAAATTTACAATTTATTGTTTCGTTCATTCACCGCGATGGGACAATTAATTGGTGGAGATGACATGTCACTCAATTTTTTAGAACTTTTAGAAAAAGTGAGAACGTGAGAAATCCAAATCGAGAACGCGATCGGAAGTAGTTCGGAATGAACCTCGATAATCGAAAAAATTTGTTAACATTACCTTGATTTTTGACCTGCTTTGACGTGGTTTTTTCTGCTTCGGCTCTCTTTTGCCACGATACCCGGCTAACTGATCGTCTGTTTCCATAGATACTCATTGTCTGTAGTAACACGTTTCATGAAATCCTGGTAGTCGGAAAGCATTGTTTCGCAGGGGGTTTTCTGCAAAAAAATAGTGATTTTGGAACCAATCGCGCTTTCACTTTTCTTAAGCCCGAATTATCCTTCAAAATGGTTTTCACTGGTCCTTCCGACATTCCAACGATGCCAGTAAGATCTCTGACGTGTTAATTGTCGATTCTCAACCACCAATTCCTATATTGTATTTACATACGCGTTGTTCATCAGTTCTTGTGAATGGTCGTCCTGGACGTGGATTGTCGTCAACGCGTTCTCGACCCTCTTTGAATAATTTGTACCAAGCAAAAACATTTGCTCGCGACCAACAATTATCAGCGAGGGATTTCCCATTCTTAACGTTTCCACGCCCATACATTTATTTTGGCGAATGGGTTTTTCACAGACCTAATTTTTAATCAAAAAGTCTTACTATTTTTTGCCCACAGTAGCCTAGAGCCAAAAAGTCTCACAAAACAAGTTCGAAACACGCAAACAATTTGCTCCCTATGTAATTTAGTTTTATTAATTTTTTATTTATTTATTTATACGCTTTATTTATTGTTTGTGGTATATAATGTATTAAATGTAATATTCATTTATATTTTATGTATATATATATGTATATTTATATGGTGTATTTTTGATAAGTAATTTACACGAAATGCTAACCATAAGATTCTTATATTTTCTAATTACGATACATAGTACTAAACTTCACTAAATTATATAACTGTATATGGTTATGTATGTATATATTATGTGTTTAAATTTATATGTAGGAAGGTGTTGTCGCGCATGCGTGCGCGCGTGTGTGTGTGTGCGTTTGTTAAGGATGGGAGACCTTCTTAAGTGACAAGTAAATACATTTACATACAATATTAGCAGTACATAGCTTATCATATACATACTACATACATACAATGCACCAACAAATTCTAGGTGCATTACCAATCATCGCTCATTAACAGTTACACGCTGCCAACGCAATCTTTTCTTGGAGTTGCAGATACAAATTATAGTGGAGTACATATTTATATGTATATGTGTAAATATATTTGTAAGTGTGTGTATGTACAGAATTGTTAGTTAATTATTTTATATTTTCTTTGCCTTTGGGAAGCAACGCTAATTTCTGGTTCTTATGTAGACAATTTTGTTGTTGTTTTTGGTTTTTAATTTGTATACAGCTTGAGATTAATTTCCTGATGTGCGGTATTAATTTCTTTAATACATAATTATTTATATACATT
>NW_017535074.1:2226230-2257302 GCF_001853355.1 Bactrocera latifrons
ATATATAAATTAGCAAAGATTTTACAGCTTATATATATTTTTAAATATTTTTCTTAATGAAAGTGTATGTACAAGCCGAACCTTCAATTAAATAAATTGTATAACAAAATATTTACAACAAAAAATAAAAATTAAAAATAAACTATGTTAAGAAATTAGCAAAAAGGACCTAAAAATATATTTTTTAAAAGATAATTATATAATCACTAAAAACTAATTAATTTACTAAACAAAAAGTTCCCATAATTATATATAAAATATCCTACAATAATAAATTTCCCTTACGTATTACCATACTTCGAAAATTCGCAATTTATTGATGTGGCATCCCTTAGATGCTTTAGTATAAGATTTGTTATACCGCATTCGACAGAAACTTTTTTCTTCACTTCTTTTCTTAAATCCGCTCGAAGTTTTTGCATTTTCCAGATGCATCGTGTCGTAAATAGAAGGGAGTTTGAACTTCTTACAATCTGAACAATCTTTTATTATACTTATTTCAAAACTCTCTAACCTCAAAAATATTTTTAAAATCGAAACGAAACAATTTGGAAATTTATTTCACAAAATTCCATAGTATATTTTTGTATAGTTTGACAGGAAAGTTTTTCGAACATCACTTAATAATGTGATATAAATATAGGCTTACAAATTGATATTCACAAAGTTTCATATTTGGAAACCCAGAAATACTTCAGCATACAGAAATGTACTTTGAATTTCCAAATCACAAAAATAAATTTTTGAGGCTTTTAAAATATCAGAAAACTTTTCGTTAATATGAAAACCAGATCAGATTGTAGATTCTTTTTGTTTTTGAATTTTCGAAATAATATATTTCTTTGAAATTACTTCAATGAAAAATTCAAAAATATATTTCAGCGATTTTCGAATTTCATTCTTTTGTTTAAGTAACATATTCATTCGAAATAAATAAATAACCTAAATTTCGCGAAAATTTTTATTTCATTTCAATGCTACATCATCGAAAATGTATTTCAAGGATTTTCGAAATGCCATAAAGCCCTTAGTTAATATGAAATCTTAACTTTTAAGTTGTCCATTTTTTTTTTTTTTTTTGGTTTTTGAATTATCGAAATAACATATACTTTTGAAAATTTTTTTCATTCGAATGTCAGAATAAGAAAAATATTTTTGGACGATTTTCGAAATATGATAAACCTCTTAATTATTGATTATTTCAACATTTCAACATTTGCTATGAATATTTTGATATATTTTAAAGGTACTGAAAATATGTTTTCGGAATTTTCGAAGTTCATCGAAGTCGGAAAACTAAATTTCGAAAAAACATTTGAACATTTGCTAAGAGTATTTTGATTTCTGGCGTAATGAAAAGGTGTTCTGGGGATTTTCGAAATTTCGAAATCGAAAAATAAAATTTCGAATAATGCTTTCATATCAACATTTGCTATGAATTTTTGGTTTCTGAGGCATTGAAAATATACTCTCGGAATTTTCGAAATTTCGAAGTGGAAAAATTAAATTTTCAGAATTAAAATATATTTTCTAATAGCTTTTGTAATTTAAGTATCTCCTTCAGATTATTGGTTTTGAGTTTTTGTAGAAATAAATTATTGTTGCAACCGAAATTTATTGCTAAAAATTTAAAATAATAGTTGTGACCTTATAAATAATCGATTCACTGATAAAATTTGAAAGCAAAAAACCATAAATCTAAATTTTTTATATTTTTTGCTCTCTTTGCTGCCACGCTTGCATTGTTTGGCGTTCGCTTCGGCTTTCTACTTTCGTATATGTTTTGTTCTTTGCTATTTGTACTTGTAATCTTACGCTAATCATGCTTATACAGGGTGTAAAAATAGCGTCGAATCTGCGTTACAGTATTTCTATATTTAATATTTTTTTTATTTTCTTTCTAATATTTGTTTGTGGATAAATTTTTTTACGAGTATTTGAGATATATTCAGTGATTTTTACAGGCAAGCTTTTGTTGCTTAGCATCTCTTAGCAACAATTTTAGCAAAATCGTTGCGCATTTCAGTTTTATATAACTTCAATTTCAAATTGCATATTTTTCAATATTTTTTTCTTTTTATTTTTTTGCGGTTATGTATTACAATATTTTCCATATAAAATACATTTGATAATGTCTGTGGAGTAGTTTAGCGTGTGGCTTTGGTTTCATCTAATTTTTATTTGCAAAAATTGTTTTTTTATGTTTACAGTTATGTATATATTTATGCGTGTGTATGTATAATACAAGTTTATTTGATTTAAAATATTTTTTTTTAATTTTAATTTTATTTTTTTTTATTTGTACAGCTAAGCTTACTTTGCTAAAAACATATTTTTTAATTGTAATCTTAATTTTTTGTTTTAATTTTTATATTCTTTTATAATATTGGCACATAGTATTTTATTTATATATTTATATATTTTTTTTAATTATGTAAACTAGTTTTTGTAATATTTTTTTTTTTGAAATTCATTAATTATAGTTTAGTTCTAATAATAATACCACAAAGGGAAAGGAACAAACACATTTATTAGTTGTAGACATTACGATACATACATAAATAGTACACTAATACATAGCTATGATGGGGAAAATTAAGTAGTAAATAAATACATATGTATGTATATACTTCAAGCGGGATGTAAACCTGTCTCTTATACACATCTAGATGTGTATAAGAGACAGGTGCTCTTAATTTAAACATAATTAAATTTAAAAAAAAAAAAAAAAAATACATCTTAAATGTATGTCACATATTTTGAAAGGGTATATTTTAGGCTACTAATATAAAAAAAAATACTAATATAAAAAAAATATATATTATTTAAAAAGATAGTTTTTTAAAGAGATTTCGCAGTAGAAAATAGAAGGTAGTTCCAATTGGAGGAGAGAAAGAAAAGTCAATTTTTGAATAAACTGCTCTTTAACTAATCATCATTTAATTTTCACATCCTAAATTTATGCTAAAGTTTTAAAAAAAAATTTTATTTTCCTCCAAACGCTCCCGAAATGTATCCAATTTTTTTTTTTAATGTTCTATTTCGCACAACTCATCCTAAATGTATGCTACAAGTTTTGAAAAATATTTTGAAGTAGAATAATAGTAGCAGTTCCCGTCTAAAGGGAGTAAAAAAAATTAAAATAAATACACTGCTCCCTAACTAAACATAATTTAATTTTCACACAAATCATCCTAAATGTATGCTTAATTTTTTCAAAAAAATTATTTTCTCTGAACGCTCCCCAAAATGTATGCTACAAATTTTTTAAAATGTTCTTTTCATACATGTTTTTTGAAAAGATTTCTTTTCCTCCCAACACTCACGAAATGTATGCTAAAAATTAAAACAAATGTTCTTTTTCGCTGAACTGATCCTAATTGTATGCTATAGATTTTTTAAAATATTTCGAAGTATAATCATCGGCAGGATAACAGAAGTCAATTCCAGTTCGAAATAAGCAATTTGATAATAAAGTGCTGATATATTATTTTGCTGTGGAAGTTTTTAAAAATATTTATTTTATCCAATACACCCTAATTGTATGCTACAAAGTATGAAAAACTCAACCTAAATGTATGCTACTAATATGGAAAAATATACATGCAAACACCTCAATTCTGTAAATTTTCCACAAGAAAAAATTTTTTTTCCTAAAATTATCGTAATTTTCTATTTTCCCACTAAATAATTGCCCAACTAACACACAAGAATAAAATAAAAAATAATTATTTTAGTAGTATATAAATCACTTACTGTTAATGCTTTTTATATATTTACTCACATCTTACTATTTTTACATCAATTTATTTTTGAGTACCATAAAATAGCCTATTTTATGTACCTACAATTTTTTCAAAGAATTAATTTCGCGCTTCTGTCTCTCAACAGACTTTTCACGGCCAAAAAACCATTGAGAGCTTATTATTTGCGTTTTGTTCTTCTATATATAAGATAGCTTTCTTTAATACTACTATACAAAGACTTCACGACGACGAACTCTTAAATTTAGTAGGCCAACAAGCGGCGAAACCAATATCATATTCTTTCTTGCCGAAAAATGTGTTTTTGACATACCGTTTAATGGAAATGTAGTGTCAATACGAAGTGTTGGGGGTCACAAAATCGGTCTTGTGGTACAAAACTCAGAAGTGGAATATTAAATACAAAAGTCTTTCTTTTTTTAAAGTGATAAATTCTTGGAACATATGTATGCAATTAGATGAGCACTAGAATGAAGAACTAGTATGCCATGACTCCAGAAATGCAAAGAAATTCACATCGCAGCCTTCGAGAGGATGTATGAAGATTTGTGCTCTCAAGATTTATCAAATGAGCAGTGCTGTCCAAAACCTAGTTGAATTACTACCAAGCAAGACTCTCTCAATCATCAAAAATCCATTCAAACGTCTTACAATATATATGTACATATATCTGACATGAAAAAGGTGGATCGAAGTTTTTGGAAGACGCAGAGATCGAAGCTTATGAAGTTACATACCCGACAAAGGACTCAGAAGAATCATGTACCGAATCAAGCAAGCTGAAAGAAGTTAGCTAGACAGTTTCAGCGAAGCTATGTCTTCGAAAGTTAATGTGAATACGGTTAGAAACATTTAATTACTGGAAATCTGTCCTCAAAATATTCATCTTAAAAATATCGAAACTAAATTCTGGAAACTCCATTAAAAGCAGTATTCACCTATCGGAATCCTCTACAAAACATTCAACATTTCAAAATAGACGATTTTTACATTCCACTCACTTTTAATAATAAGCCGGGAAGGGGTGATAGTTTGATGGATTGGAAGCATGATGATTAGCCGATGGCAGTACTGGTGGACGCACACCAGGATGATAATTGCCGGACGCAACCTGATGGTAGGCGCCAAAACTACGCGCCATATGTCTATTTTGCGCCGACTCGCCGAGTAGACGGGATTGATCGGTGCCCAAGAGTCGATTATTTTGCTCCATCAGCAGATGAGCGGTGGGATCGACCAACAAGCGGTGCTGATCAGCCGCCACATTGGATGCGGCCAATATGCGATGCTGCTCCACAGTAGACAGCAAACGGTGATGCTCCAGACTTTCACGGCTTTGATGCTGCATCTGTGAGGAGAGGAAGGAGCGATTATTGCCGACCGACATGTTGGTATTCGGCGTTAAATCCAACGAAGCCATTCGCAGCATATCGTGATGTGGATGATTGTATGGTAGCTGTGGTGGTGATGGTACCACATAATTGGCGGTACGACTCAAGTCCACCGACGTGGTCTGATCGTGATCCTGCTCGCCCAGCTGATCGGGTAGCATATTATGCATGGCCGATTGGTGTTGTTGCATAGCCAATTGGCTGGAGTGTTCCTGCTGTTGTTGATGTTGCGCCGCCACAGCAGCGGCGGCTGCTACTGCCGAACTATGATGTTGTTGCTGCTGTGTCTGTGCTTGTTGCGTCTGTTGTTCACGCTCGGAGAGTATATCGTAAATGTGATGATGGTAGCGACCGATACCCGGTATATTGGAGCTGGCACTGCCCGGCAGCTGGAAGTTGTGATGATAATTCGAAGCGCTGACACTAGAGCGTGACATGTCGAGACCCTGCAGGTCCGACAGATCGTTAGCGGTGGGCGCAGGGGCGGTATTGCTGTTTGCGCTGCGATATTCGGCCGGCGAGTCGAGCTCTTGGCTGTTGTACTTAAGATTCGCCGCATTGGCCGCCATACTTTCGTACTTGGTGTACATGAGGTCCATTTGCGACTGTGAGAATTTCATGCGCATATCCTGCCCTGAGCTGCTGGGAGAGTTTGGAAAATCAATTTGTGATTCGATTCTTTTCGACAAGTGCACGTACCTATTTTGTGGCATAATACTGTTCTCATCGTCACTAGATAGATGCGGATTATGCCCGATCGCTTGTCGTCGCTCATTCTCATGTTCAGCGCGCTTGTGTCGCATCATCTCGCCATTGAAATTGTAGCGTGGTATGGACGGCGATGAGGCGGGCGATATGAGCTCATGTTCCGGATATGCGCTGCCAACACTGGAAGCGTTACGCCGGTGCCCTTGCATTGTGGGCAAAGGTGAGGAGGCTGATATGTTATTGTTGCTATTGCCACTGGCGCTATTGCCGCTACTGTTGCTGCCTGCTGTGCCGGGACCGCCGGGTGTGCCATTAGCGCCGTTAGCATTCGCATTGCTAAACATGCCGTAATCGCGGCCAGGTGAGATGGGTTGCGGCGTGGGCGGTGTGCGATGATGTACCGAGGAGAAACCGTCGGAATCGGCAGCGCCGCCACCTAAATGCTGTGGTCGTGGCGTGGAGCTGGCATCCACATCGACGTCGTTATTATTCTGGTTGCTCTGAGGATTTGTCGGTGTCGAAGCGTTTGGCGATATGTTGCAGGAGGTCATAGCGTTGCCTGAGTTCGGGAACATTGGCAGTGGTGGAATTTGCATTGGGAAGCTACTGAGATTCTTCATCATCTTCAGCTCGTTCTCCAGGTTGTCAATGCTGTTAATGGAGTGGTGATTGGCGGCAGTGTCTGTGTTGAAGCGATTCGTTTCATTGTCCACGTGATGAGCGCTCATCGGACTGTCGGTGTTAATGTTCGCATCATTCGCCACCTGAAAATTGCAGCGCAGATTATTAGTTTGTGCGTTTGAACTAGACAATTTTGCATATGTATACGTACCTTCATGTCATTATTTTCCGAATCGATCATGTTGCCCACGGAATTCAAAGCGGCCTCCACAAGCATGCTCGCCGATGTTGAGGCGCCACCTGCGCCGCTCAGTCTTGCATTTGCATTGTTGTAAAACGAACTCATAAACGATTGCGAATGCGCCAACGAATTCATTTGTAACTGTGCCTCCTCCGCTTGATGGCCCGGTGTATTGTTCGCACCTGCGCCAACCATATTATTCGTATTGCCATTGCCCGCATTGACCACATGTCCACCGCCGCCAACATTACCAACCACACCGCCACCACCGCCACCGCTGTTGTGATGGTATTGTGCGATTTGGTTGTTATTATTATTGTTGGATTCGACCACATCGAGGAAGGAAGAGTTTTCATCCTCCTCGCCGCGATTATTGTGATGCGCATGACTTGCACTAGCGGAGTTCATCAGACGCGCCAAGAAATCGCGATTATGACCAATCAATTTGTTCGCATCGTCTACGGTGCTGGGTGGCACTGCGAACGGTGGCATACCCATGTCATTGCCCACACCGACACCAACACCACCAGCATTGCCGGCCATACCGCAGGCAGCCGCCACAGCCGCGGCACCACCCATAGCCGCAGCGACGGCAGCATCGGTGCCTACACCGCCGCCAACTCCGACGCCGACTCCAACACCACCACCACCAACACCGCCACCACCCATGCCACCCATGCGATCCACCGTATTCACACAATCGCGCGACAGATGACGATCGTCGCCGCTAATCCATTTTTTACTACCTTTGCTCACAACCAAATTCTGTCCCAACGCATTCATGCCCGCGTGATGGCGGTAACCGTTATTGTCGTCATGCGTTTCACCATGTCCGCCATCGTGTACATCATCTGCGCCATTATCATCCTCGTCGTCCTCTTCGTCATCGTCGTCGTTCAGCATACCCGCCACAGCATGTCCACTCATAGCCATCGCGTGATGTTGATTATTAAGCCCAGACATCATGTGCATTTTGGTGGGATCCTCGGCCACGGCTGCCGCTCCAGCACCGGCCATCGCTGATACAGCAGCGGCGGCGGCGACCACCTGTTGGACCTGTTGCTGTGCGGTGAGACGCTGTGCTGTCGTTGTCAAAAAGGATTCGACGAGACTCAATTGCGCATTGGCTTGCTTGCGACGCACCTGCTCCATATGCTCGTCTTCATCATCCTCTTCCGTGGCGTTGCCAACACCGACACCAGCACCGCCAGCGACGGCACCTATCAAATTCATATTTTGTGTTGGTGGTTCTTTCTTTTTCTTGCGTTTCCGGCTACCCACAACCTTCTCGCCGAATATGCTGGAGATCTTAGATGAGAGTAATGAGAGGTTTGGCTCATTACGGCACAGATCTTTGATTGATTTGCCCGATTTTTTGATGGCCTCGAAGATATTATCGTCCGAGAACTCAGTGTCGCTTTGTATGCTCGAGCTCAGGCGCGAGTTTTGATCCTCCAAACTCTTACGTCGGCGTCGCGGCGCTTGTTCTGCGTGTGAAGTGAGGAAATACAAGTAAGTACAAATTTGTTTCGAGTGATCTGACCTGACAACTTACCCAAAAAGTCCACCTTCATGCCACCTGAATAAGCATCGAAGGTATACGCGACACTACGCTCAATCCGCGGCATTTGCTCCTGTGTATAGTTGTGCACCTTCTTGTAGTGGAACTGCAGACATTGCTTCGTGGTAAAAGCGGCATTGCACTCAGGCTCCGAACATCTGCAATGGAAGCGAAAACAGTTAAATGTAATTTTACGATTTTTTTTTTGAAACATATTAGTGTTGTTAAATCGTCTAGAGGTTAAGACATACTTGAAAGGCCGGACGCCCGAATGTGTGAGCATATGGATTTTCAAATTACTGCGATTCTGGAAGAGCTTCTGACATCGCGGACAACTGACCACCGTCGAGTTGCGACTGTGCACCTCCTTGGAGTGACGCTGCAGCGCGGCACGTGATCCTAGAAGTTTTGAACATAATTTACACTGAAAATCTCGTAAAACTTCAGCCATATCTAAAATGAAATTTATGAAGAAAATGAAATTTTGTGGTGGATTGTGGTGATTTTGAAAATGATAAAAAGGAAAATGAGCAAACAGAATATACAAGAAAGCGTATTTCGATATTGTCGTAGCATTTTATAGGGCTACACCGTGGTTAGTATTGTTCCATAAGCGGGTAATATCCAACTAGTAGTATGTAGGTTAATATGTACTTTGAAAAAGACTACAATTAGAGGTTAGTAAGTTTACAATTTACTATTATATGTATATATATATTTGTTTTTATATTGAGAACACTATTTTGTTAGTTATATAAGCAGTTAGTTGTAAATACTACGAGTTAGTGATTCTAAGTACGCATTGTAGGTAAAGGTAGGATCTTAAACTGGGTTAGATATTGAGCAATCTTTAATTTTCCAGTTTGAGCTAGAACCGAAGACCGGACTTTTAGACTTAAAAGTCACACTCGTATAGAACTATACTATATTCCTTACCAACATTCCGATTCGGCTTAGCACTGTTCAAGGCTAAAACCCTTGGATTTTCCACTTTCAGACATGATCGGAGCTTTCAGACATTACAAAATACTATATTCTGCAGTTCAAAAGTGATTTCAGGCTTTGGAATCCACCATAGCATCCAAATAAAGCTAAATTCTAGTCAAAACGGTCGCTTCATCAGTCTTCTTGTTGATCGGTCTGTAACTCAATTAGTTCACGGTAAAGTCATTGTTAAAGCGACCAGTGACGGCTTGATTGCTGGCTTTAACGCTCTTGGTCTTCTTGTTGATCGGCCTGTAACTCAATTAGTTCACAGCAAAGTTAAAGCTAAAGCCTCTGAGAGTTCGCACCTTCAGACACGATGGCATTTTTTTGACATCACAAAATACTATCTACTGCAGTCCAAACGTGATCGCAAGCTTTGGAATCAGCCACAGAATCCAACTTAACCTAACTCTGAGTCGAAGTGGACATAACACTTGTTCAGTCTTCCTGTTGAACGGCTTTTATCTGAATTAGTTTATGGCATGGTCGTAGTTTAGTCAAAGTGACCAGTGACGACTTGATTCCTGGGGTCAATACTCTTGGTCACTTTTATATAAGTTTGAAGTTCTCATTCGTAGCTTTTCTTCCCCGGTATTAGTATTCAATTCGCAGTTGCTGCTTGGACTAGTAGCAGCTTCGTCGAAACCGCTTTGGATTTTTATTCAGAGTTTTGCAGAGTAAGACAACTCGGTCTTGAAAGCAATTTTGGAAAAGCGTTGCAACTTTGAGTCTTGAGTATGTTCGAAATGTATGAGTTCATCCAAAACTACCTTATTGCTTTACGGCGTTGCAACCTTGAGTCTTGAGTGTATATGATGTTTCACAGCGATTGGTTGAAAGTTGCTTTTCTGATAGTTTTTTGTTGATAGCAATACCCAGGTCAATCGTATTCACTGTGGGGGCTTTGATTTCTGAATCAATGCTAAGTTAGGAGTAAGAATGGTTTTGGTATTAAACAAAGGCTCTGTGGTTCTAATGGGTCAAATCATTCTGTAATTTCGGAGGTCAGACCGTTTCTGCTTTGTCGGAAGCGAATATAGACCGAGTTTGAACACAATTTTATGCGAAGTTAACGCTGTTTTTGAGTTCCAGCTTTGGAAAAATATAGTCTATTGAGATTCGAAGATCTATGCTCCAAGATCTGTATAATGTTGAGCTTGAAGTCGATCATAGAGTCTATTGAATATTTCAAGTGAGGTCGGAAGATCTTTGTTCCAAGATGTATGTAATCCCACGAAAAAAAAGATACTCACACTACTTGGATCGCTAAATATGTAAAGCCTAATGGAACTGCTCAAAAGAAATCTGGGGATGATTAATAGAAAACTTAAAGAGGGTTACAAGGGAAAGAAAGTTGGTCTCAATTACACAGACACTTTTAGAGCTCAGCTTGGACTGACTTCCTGGTTCGTGTGATGAAGAGTAGTTGCAGACTTAACTAAGTATTATATATACTAGAGTTTCTTCCAGGACTCTTAACTAAAGATCCGAATTGGTTTTAGGATTCTTCGAAAATAAGTTAAGGATTACAAAATTATGAAAATGATTTATGAATGTGAAACAATATGGCAACAATGTGTTTTCCAATTTTCGAACTTAATGCGAGAATATATGTGATGAATGTTGGTTATGTGAGGCGAGTAAGTCGAATTATGACATGAATGTATTAGTACTGGCTTACAACAATAAGAACAGCAAACCCACACAAACATACACACGTAATTACTTAAGGTTAAACAACACGCAAACTACAGTTATGTATTACAAAGCACTACTACAAACACGCACGCATTCAAAGTATGAAGGTATGTGGATTGAGTTTATAATTACACATACACACACACACGCAACCAAACATGCACACGCACGCAAGCACGACTTGGAGCGCTCAGATGTGACCGCACGACTACCGGAAATTACGAATTCTGCAACATCTTACCACTGTGCATGCGCTTGATGTGAGCCTTGAGCTTTTGCGGTTGGCAAAATTTGCGACCGCAGAAATCGCAAAGTGGTCGCGCACGATTCGGATTGGCCGCACAGCCGTAGGTGCGATGCATTTCCAAGTAGTTGAGTCGCAGGAAGAACTTGTTGCAAAATTGGCATTGATAGGCGCCTTTGCCCTCGTGCTTCTCGGCCGCATGTTTCATGATGTTGTCCTTGCCGAGCACCGCCTCGCCGCACACCTTACAATGGTACTTGCGTATGGTGAGACTCATCGAGGGATCGTGGAAAATCGAGCAATGCGTGCGATAGTAGAGCGGATGGTCAAAGCGCAAATTGCAGCCGCCACAATCTGCGCGGAAAAGGGATTGGATTAAGCATACAGAAATATATATACATATATGGAAATGGCAATTGAACTCACTCGTTTTCTCCGTGTGCTTCTTGCGCCACATCGTGTTGCAGTCGTCACTCCAATAGAGCAATTCCATGCCGTTCTTCACATCGCGACAGGTGACGAAGAACGCTTGCCGTTCAATCGACACCAAATTTACGTTGCGCTCCTCGTAACTGGGCGCCGGTCGTATGTAACGCAACCAATTGGAAGTGTTCGGATTGTCGCAGGCCAATAGTTGTGACAGCTCGGCGCCAGCTTCGCAGATCTCGAATATCCACTTCATATCGCTGCCTTCGCGTACATCACTGCTTTGTACCGGTTGTCCGATGAGCGGTCCGAGTTTCGTGTGAGAGCGCACTTCGGTGCGCGCAAATACGCCCGTCACATTCGGTTCGACATTGTGCAGCTCGAATTCGGCTGGCACCGAAGCTTCGGCGAACGTTATCAACGGCTTCGTTTCGAGCTCAGACATTTGCGAAGTTTCGTCCATATCCTCATCGTCCGGATCGTGATCTTGTTTCGCCTGCCGTTGTGCATCGTGTTTTAGTTTAGCCAAAGCTTCCAAGTTTTTACGTTCTATCCACTCGGACAAGTCAACGGCATCGGTAATGGTACCGATAGCTGTGCGTAGTGGACATATTTTGTAGTCATGCGTGATGGAGCATTCGCGACACGATTGCTGCGAGCGAAAGGCTATATCATGTTCGTCTTCCTCTTCAACGAAATTCTGTTCGTTCTTCATTTCACGCGCCAATGCTTCCTCGTCCATTTCCTCATCCTCATCATCGCCATCCGTCTCGCCGTCGAGCTCATCTTCTTCATCGTCGGCAAGGCTGTTGCCCAGACTGCTGAATGCATTGTTGACCGGCAGCGTCGTTGCGGGTTTGGGACCACGTTTGCCTTTCACACGCGCACGGAAATTGCTGGTGGTGGCCATTGCGGTTGGTGCAGTCAGTGTGGGCGTTGCTGTTACTCCTGCCCCAGCGCCAGTATTGGCATCGACCACATCGCCTATTGCCGCTGCGATGTTGGCAGAGGTCGTGAGTGCAGCTGCGCTGGTAGTCTCAGCGCCAGTTGTCTCTGTTTCAGCTTCCTCATCATCGTCTTCATCGCTGTGGTTTTGCTGTTCGGTTTCATCTCCCGCCTCACCCGGCTTCTTCAGACACAATGCGTTTTGATGCGCTGGTCCTTTTGTTGCGCCCTTCTCTTCTAGCTCGCTTTTGATCTTCTCTGCAATGCGACAGTCCAATACTTCGGGCAAAGTATCGTTGCCTGCACCGCTTGTGTTTGCGGCATTCTTCATTTTTTGATCGTGTTTCTTCGCTTTGGCGGAGAAATTCGAGAAGTCTTTGATTTTCGGGAAGCCATTGAGCGCGTCACTGAACTGTACGCGCTTTTTGTATTTCCTGCGTGTCGGCGCTGGTGCTGGAGCCTCGCTACTATTCTCAGTTTGACTTTTGCTGAACTCCTTCACGCTGAGGTTCGGCTCCAATTTGAAGTTGTTGGCGAAACTCTTTGTGGGTGTAGTTGGCGCCGAAGGTGGTGGTAAGCTGTGGGGAATAAAATGTGGAAGTATTCCTTAAATTCTGCTATTATAATAAGCTTACGATAGTGAATAATCATAACACTTAATCTCCATAGGATTAAAATAAACAGTTTCATGAGGAACCTGATTAAAATTATGAAATGTCTGTAGGGGAAACTGAGGGAATATTGCTTTCTATAATTTCCGTGATAAAAAGATCGGTTGGTTTCGTTGAAAGCGTCCCAGGTTCGAGCTTCAACGGAAGTTAGAAAAACTTCTACCTTAATGTAGAGTTTTAGAGTGAGCTGGACAGAAACTACCATCAGACTGGTATCGATTGAGCTATTCCTTCACTCAAGTAGAGTTATCCACAGCAATATGGAAAAGTTTTTTCACGAGACAACTGCAGATATATTTATATAGAATCCTAGAAGAATTACATTTTTACTCTGCTATTTTATTAATGAAAGATCGAAAAACTCACAACTACTTGGATTACTTGGATAATAGTACATAATCACTTGGATCTGAAAAAAATTGTTCAACTATCTAAAAATCTAAAGAAATGCGGAATCACCTCATCATTGAGGTTTACTAAGCTAGCATTCGAAATTCTAATAAGATTGGTAACAATTGTTATCCCCCTTGGATTTTGCTAGATATGTTAAGTACTAACAGGGAGATCCGAAGAACTCAGATGATATACATAGCTATAGCTAATATTAACAAATCAAAGTGTAGGTCGAGACCATGGACCTTGTAATCATCCAATAACAATACAACTACTGGTCGCGAAAGCGCTCGAAAATCTGTCGGGTGTTGCAGACTGTAAGTTATGGAGAAGATGTCTACTAAAGTATGATGTCTTGACTTGCGACTCGAATGAGTAGCTGTTTCGGAATATGCGATCTCTGAATAGCCGTCACAATGAGAACAAACTCTACAAATGGGTTCCAACCCATTCCGCACATTCGGATATTTATTGTTCGAGTAATTTTAAGGCTGGATCAAAAAAATCGGATTAAAGTGCAAGAGGAAAGAGTAGCGGAAATACGGAATCAACTTTATTTTTCGGAAAAAAAACACACGGTGCAATTTTTGCAGCAATAATATGTATTACTAAGTCTGCAAACGTAGCCGCCATCCAACGGTCCAACGGAAAACGTTTTGCTACTACTTTCTAGACACGTTGTTTGATAGTAACAACCTTAAAGTACATTAAAAGTTACTTAACAAAAGAAGATATTTATGAAGATATCTTATTCTTGATCGGTTAGTTTTTACTACAGCTACACCTCTACTATAGTGCTACGATTCCGCAGAATTTTTTCGGAGATTATAATCTATGTCATAGTTCGTGAGGATATCATGTCAGTTTTCCACAAAAAAAATTATTTTTTATCGGTCAGTTTGTATGGCAGCTATATTACTTGCTTAGCCGATATCAGTAGTCAAGACAAATCTTCTTGGGGGTCATACGAGGGGGATACGTATCCACAGACAGATGGACATAACTAAGAAGGCTGATTTTTGATACGTAGGAAGGCACCAAGAGCTACTCTATCTCGAGTGGAGTAACCCAAGGCCCAGTATTAGGCACGCTATTATGGAATCTCATGTATGCCGGGAAACTCGTTCAAAACTAATAACATATGCAATCTCACAGTTGTAGCAGTGGCATAACAATCCCTAAGCAATAAATTCAATGAGTGCTTAAATAGGCTACGTCAATGGTTTTGTTCTGTATACATCTGGTAAAGCAATCACAATGATGGACAATAAAAGCTGGGTGCGTTCCAGCGGGCAATTTTTTCCGAGTAATTTCGGACTTTATCAACCGACGCTGCTGAAGTATTAGTCAGTATGCCGCCCATTGATATCCACGGAGATGAACTCTAGCGATTATATGAGCTATCACCGCTTAATACAGTATCAACAAAGACAGAGAAGAGAACAAGAGCACGAAAATGTAGCAGCCTGATCCAAAGGGCGTTGGACCGTCAGACTTAACCCGAACATCTACTCGTGGATATATTGTGTAGATGGGAACCTGGATTTCCTTCTAACCCAAATACTTACTGAACATGGGTGTTTTGGAAACTACGTTTACAAATTTCACAACGACATTAGTCCGAAATGTCCGACGTATACAGAGTACATACAAGCGTTTGAACATGTACAAGGGAAAAACTATAAACCACACTCTGTGGTAGTTTAACGATCGATAACACAGTACAACAGCTAATCTCGGGCGTGAGAAATTCCAAGTCAGGGTGATGGTACTAGAGTCAGCTGACTGAAAAATAGAAAGCTGTTTGCATTTATAATGACAAAACTTAGACTTTTTCAACAGATTAGGCGTCCGTCAGTCCGCACAATAGGAGACTTAAATGTGGTTAGATTTAGCGGATTAGAGTCTGGCTTTCGATGCTTACCTCAACTATAAAAAAAAGGCAATTCGGTTCGTCACATTGATCATTTGTATACCACATATATTGTACTTTAGGGTCTCCGAGGTTTCCTTCGTCCTTTAGTAGAAACTGTGTTGTAAAATGAGGGCACCTTATGTAAAAAAATTGCAAGAAATCGGATATGTCAGGGTAAAAAAAATTGGTCAAAAATTCTATGCAGGCCTAGCAGTAAGGCTATCCTTATCAGAATTTAAAAATTATAGGATTTTAGATTTTTTTCTCGAATTCTCCATTTTTTTCCTTTCTGTCTCCATAATTCCTACGAGCAATTCTCTGAGATATCACTGAGAAATTTCTAACTAAAAATTCGTTGTGGCATACATCCTATCTGTGTTGCGTCCATGACTACCGTGGCTCTGGTGTTTGGGGAAGACTTTTAACAGCAGCGTCAAGGTAGGCACCATATGTGGTGTATAGCGGGAGGGTCGGGCCGGCAAGGCATTGTTTAAGAGCTGTGCCACTTCAGGTGGCTGACATTTGCAATACGCGCTTGTTGCTACCATTGCTACTATTAGCACGCTAGTGCAAGCGCACCAACACAACTGTACACGAATTGTGCGATTTTTCGGTTTTAATTTTCGTTTTCGTTTTTTTTTTATTTTTTGTTTTTGCCTTCACATGCTGTTGTCGTGCTTGGATAAGCCAGCAGTGCACTAGAACACACGGCATACGCAGTTTGCATGCGCTTCTGAATTTGAATTTCCAACATTTCGTTGTTGTTGTGTGTTGTTGTTTTTTTGTGCTGCAATTCGCCAAAAATCAACTACCGCAGGGTCGTATGCAAAAGACTCTGACTCAGTGGTAGTAGCATGTCTGTGTGTGTGCGTGTATGCCTGCATGTACCGTTAGTAGATGTGCCGTTGCTGTATGTACCGTTAGTGTATGCGCGCATAAGTAGATAATGCACAAGAGCACGCGAGTGCCTGAATGCACTTGCATATGCATACAATCGACCGACCGAGCAGATGCAACGCACTTGTATGTGTGTGTGTGTGTGTATGAGTGTGTTTGTGCACTGTTTGCATACTTGTACACTCCCAGTTACCTTAACGAGCTCATGACGCCTTGTAGGTCCAGGCAAGCACGCAATATGACGATTGCCAGCACTTGGCGAGCGCGCTGACGTTGCATTGCGAAATTCGCAGCAAGCGCCTTGTGCCTGTGTATGTGGCATGCAACACACTACACTTTACACTAGAGCACCGTGCAACAGCCACAACGATACACACACTCACAAGCGCGCGCGCCAGCACTCACTAGCAATGGCTGCTCGCTTGGTTATTTAGCTGCCTCTTGTTTTGTATTTCCGCTTCCGCTAACACGCTATCATCAGCACGCATTCACGCACACATACATGCGCGCACAGCGGCTTTGGTGCAGCGATAAGAGTGCGCGCGGCTGTATTCCTTGGAGTCACGTATACGCATACATACAAGCGCGGCCTCCTGCAGCCCGCATATCGACTTTAATGCCACACACAAGCAAACTCACACATGACTGTGTATATGTGTATATGTATGTATATAGTGGCGCTATATCGCTGCTGCGTGTATGCTCGTATGCACTCGGTTGGCAAAGTGGCGGCAAAGCTTTTGTCGCGCACACAAACCATTCGCGCATGAATCGCCTTTTATATTGTCGCTCTTTTGTGCGTCGCCTTTCATTGCATACCTTATTTGTTTGTTTTTGTTCGCGTTGTTCGTGTTGTTGTTGTAGTTGTTGTTCGCCCGCCAAGTGCGCAGCCATGGCGGATTGTTTAATATTCGAAGTCATTATGCACGCATCGGCATATCGCGTACAAACGACAAACATGCGAAGACTTTAGAATCATTCAAGCGTCACGCGGCGCTGCAGAAATCGAGGCGAAACCCGAGTGTTGCCACCTACCAGCAAACAATATTGTGCACTGTGCTCTATGAAATCAATAATAAAAACTTATTTTGTTCTGGTTTTTTTGATAATTAATCTTCTAGCCTGAAGAAGGCATTCATTTTGGAACGGTCTCCGACGTGTGACTTTACCACAAAGATATATAAGTATATAAAGTACTGTATAAAATATCTTTGGTTTCGTAATAACACCAGTTTCGTTATAAAAGTGTTGATTCTCTTCGATTCTTTTGACACTTTTCACTAAGTCTAAGCACATTTAGACACTTAAGAACTTTTTAAATATTTCGACTTAATTAAGAATAAGAAATAATGTCTTTAGGATTCAAATAGCACTTCGTGAAATCACGATTCGGCTCGCAAGCATTTGAAAAAATCGAAAATGCCATTTTAATCTACAAAGCAACAATTACTGTCAGCCTTGAAATCAAATATAGAAGTCCCGCCCTGCTAATCTATCATATTGCTCACTCTAATGTATGCCGTATAATCTCTAATTGGCGGCAAACAGCGAAAAAGATGAAAGACTGGCGCGCTGTTCTTAACTCGGCTGTAACCACGTAAGCGAACCCGATTCCCCACTTGATGACGATGAAATACATACATACATGTTTCATTGCCCGACTATGTTGAGGTTCGAATATAAATTACCCGCCTGAGGAACAACAAAGCGGCATGAATTACCGGCCGAGCTATTCAAAAGAACTGACAAGCTGCATACATTGCAATATATATTCAGATGTAAGTATGCCCGACGATTGGAACCTAAGTGTGCTCTGCCCAATCCACAAAAAGTTTTAACGAGCTTAGTGTGTGAAAGACTGAAGTCCACCGTGAATAAAATGTTTGAACCCTATCAATGTGGTTTGACATTTAGAAATCTACTATCTATGCGATTTTTACCATGCGCCAAATTTTGGAAAAGTCTCGTTAAAAAAAAAGATCGGCACACGCACCACCGCTTCGGCAATTTTAAAGCCACCTTCGTCAGCACAAAAAGCATCTACTTCTATGTTGCTATCTCTGAACTTGGGATCGCCGCAAAGCTAACACGGCTTTGTAAACTGACGTGGAGCAACACCAAAAGCTCTGTTAGGATCGGGAAGTACCTCTCCGATTCGTTCGACACCAGATTTTTCAATCTATTGTTGGAGAAAATAATATGAGCAGACGCAGCAGAGCTAAATAGAGAAGGTACAATTTTCTATAAGAGTGTACAGCTGCTGGCATATGATGATATTGATATAATTGATCTCAACAACCGCGCCGTTAATTCTGCTTTCTCCAGATTGGAAGCGAAGCGTATGTATCTGGCTGTGAACGAGTAGGAGACGAAATACCTTCTGTCATCAAACAAAGAGTCGTCGCACTCGCGATTTGGCTCCCACGTCACTGTTGACAGTCATAACTTTGAAGTCGTAGATAATTTCGTCTATCTTGGAACCAGCATTAAGACCAATAACAATGTCAGCCCCGAAATCCAAAGCAGATTAAATCTTGCTAACATCTTGTCCAGATGGAACAGAGAACTACAGTTTTCAAGGTTTTGGCTGCGAGGGAAGAGAAAGACCTCCTCTCCGTTGTAGAGATCAGGTGAACAAGGATCTGGCGCGCTATTGTTAAATCGGCTATAACCTATTTCATTAAACTCATTGTACTCTCTTCTAATTCTCAAAAAATCCACGTCTCTCTGAATTTTTTAAGCTTCATAAGTTGTTTTTAGTTTCGTTTTGTTAATTTTCGATTTCTGTTTAGTTTCGAATGTTGAGAGCCGTGGCAGATATTCCGTCTCAACCGGCTGAAATCCTGGCATTATCGAGGGTAATATTCTAAACTTTCTTCCTTTGTATTTTGCCAATTCTCTTTTACAAATTATTTCAAAATAAGATCTTTACGTTAAGGCTCTGTGATGATTTTTATCACATTAATCAATTCTTTCTTCTCTAAAAGTTGAAGTCTTTTTGTATGTCCACCATCCACATAGTTCCATATGGCCTTTGAAGGAACTGAACGGTTTTAGGCAGCTTTTAGAAACAGCGATCGTTAAACAGAATATTTTTATAGTCTAGATAGTTCATGAACGAACTCAATTTTGAGTTAAATACCTGAAAGTCCATTCGTAGATCATGAGTTCGATCCTACGTTGATCTCAAAATTTCTGGGTACCAAAATCACTTCATTACACAGATCTGATCGAGAAGACAATGAAGTTTTGTACTACGCTTCGTATGTTTCGTTTGCTTCACTGAGATCTTCATAAAATTACCCCAACATTAAAGTGAGAGAACTGGATGTGGGCAGGGATAAGTAAACTTGTTGCAATAGATCATTTCGAATGATGGTCTAAAGTCTCAATTTTTAAGTAAAGGAAATGCTATTGTGCCCAACTTTAAAGTCAGTTTTAGGTTAGAATTCCTTCATACCCTTACAAATCAATCTTTTGAGAATATAAGTCCTAAGTTTCCGCGCTTTTGAGCCGGGTTTCCTGACTTTGATGCTAATTAAATTAAACAGTACGAGGTATCGAAAATTCTTTATCTTTTCGAAGGATATTATCAAAAATCTCTACCATAATTCTAAAACATAAACATTTCTTAGTACTCACTTCGCCAAACGCTCCGTATCATTGTCGGCCAAATTCAACAAGTATGTCACGAACTCCACATCGTTTTTAAACTGCAGACGCGTGCGTGTGTGCTCCCATTTCTCCGCATTCTTGGTGCCGATATAAATATTCTTGCTATAATTTTGATGACGATACTTCTTACGCTCACTATGACCCGAACCCGTTGTACCAGCCGCGCTACCCGCCTCGCTAGGCGCGCCACCACACATGCTCTCACCACCGATACCATTACCGCCACCACCAACCACACCACCACATAGACTGCCATTACCGCCGCCTGTGCCACCACCGCTGCCACCGATGCCAATGCTATTCGCATCACCCGCACCAATAACGCTGCCACCGCCACCACCACCACCCAGCGCTGCCGTGGAGGAGCTATTATTGCTCAAGCTGGCGCTGCTGCTGCGCGCCAATTCATTGCAATTGTTGCCGCTGCTGGCGCCTAAAGCGCCCTCGAAAAGCGCACTAACGCCGGCGGCACCGCCTTGCTGCGTCGCACATTGGTTGTGTGACTCTGTGGTTGCATTTGTAGTCAGCGCGTTGTTGTGTACGCCCGCAACACCGCCATTGCTGTTGGTTGTGCCATTGGTGCTTGCATTGGCAATCGCCGCCATTAGCAATGCATCGGCAGCGCTATTGCTGTTATTGTGACTATTGTTATTGTTGTTGCTGTTGTGCGTATTAACGGCCGCGCGATGTGCATCGCCCACACCCATGCCATCGAGTGCGCGCATGCCATGACATACCATTTCGTCATCATCGTCATCCTCGCCATCATCATCGTCGCTGCTGGCGTTGCTATTGTCATCATTGTGGGTGGTGTTGTTTCTTTGTAGCGCACTATTGCTAAGGCTGTGATTGCTACTACTGTTGTTGTTATTGGTGATGATATTGTCATCGCCAGCTTTGCCCTTGCTAATATTGCACGCGCTAACGGCCGCACCAGCGTTTGTATCCGTGGCGGCGATGGACGCGTTTGGCGTCTCGAGAAACCTGTCATTGTCACCGGTCACACTAGCCAAGGCATCCGTGACAGCGCGCAATTGCCGCGCGCTGACATTGAACGCGGCGTTATGCGCGTCATCGTCCGCCTCGTCCTCTTCTTCATCATCATCATCGTCGTCGTCGTCCTCGGCGCCGCCGTCTTCCTCCTCCGTTTTCGTGCGTGTTCGGTGCTCTGTGTTTTCAGCCTCATTGATTTCTTCCGCCTCATCGTCGTCGTCGTCCTCGGCGCCGCCGTCTTCCTCCTCCGTTTTCGTGCGTGTTCGGTGCTCTGTGTTTTCAGCCTCATTGATTTCTTCCGCCTCATCGTCGTCGTCGTCCTCTTCACCAACATCATCGCCACCACCAACTCCACCAGCGCCTTGCTCCTCTTCATCCTGCTCCATCGCGTCACCGTTAACGCCATGCATTTCAGCGTCACACCTCCCATTGCGCGCGCCCGCATTACTCGCTGCATCCACTTCACGACAATTTGCATTATTATTGTTGTTGTTGTTGTTCACTAAATTACTACTATTATTTAATCGAGTGTTGTTGTTGTTACAGCTGCTAATACTGTTGCTTGTGTTGTTGCCATTGCTGCTGTTAGCGCCGCTGCCGCCGCCGCTGCCTATATTGTTATGCAGATTCGCGCGACTGAGGTAGGATGGCGGGCGCGCCTGTATATCCGAATTGTCGGAGCTGTCATTGAAGTCGAACGCGCTGAAGTCGGTCGCGTTCGCTTTGGACACCTCGTTGGCGGCAGCATCTGCAGCGTTGCGTTGCGTAGCGCTACGCAGTGTCGCCGCATGTGTGACCAGCTGCGCTTTTGCCGGTTTTGTTGCTTTCGGCAACGCTTTCCGCTTTGTGCGCGTCACTTTGGCGTTTTAATAAAAACAATTTGTGTATAAAAAACTTACGCGCACTATGTAAGCCTATAAGCGCGTGTGGTCGCCGCACAACTTGCAGTAAAAAATATTATTTTCTACTTAAACGCGCACACGCTTTGTGTTTCTGCAATTATGTAGTGCGTTTGAAATACATTTTTATGCCTTACGATAAGCGCGCGCTTGCACTAAATACAAATATTTTGCTGGCGCGTAGCAATGCGTTCTACCGTTTCACCGCGCGCGTTCACCGCACCAAAGCCACTAGTAATAGTTTAGCACAATTTTTGCATTTTGCTTTAGTTTGCGCATAGCGTTGCGCTTACTTTACGCCGCGCCTGCCAAGCTTGTCGTTAGTGTGGCGTATCCTTCACACGCATGAAGCAAATTTTCCTCTGCTTTATCTCCCTTGCCTCTTGCGATTTGCCACTATACAACAGCGCCTATCCACTTTCTCACACACACATTCGCGCGCACACTTCCTTTACCACTTTTGTAGTTATTTTTTTTTTTTGCTTGCTTTGCACTTTCTTCTCTTACTATTCTGATTTCCGTTTTTCGTTTATCTTTTTTCTTTTTTCTTTCACTTTTTATACGCTTTGTATTTTTGTTTTCATTACATTTGGCTTTGCTTCGCTTTTATCTCTATTATGCTGCGTCTCACAACATTTGCGGCGCACATACCAACACACAAATACACACAAGCGCGCACTTCACTCTCAACGCACACAAAAGCGATTTCATACGCCAATTGCCATTGCCGCCCTTGCCTTCTTCACAGCTGACACGCTGCGCCGTCAATTTCAGTCGCAGTCGCAGTCACAGCTTTAGCTTTCTGATTTCGATTGTGATTCAGTATCAGAAATTTTTTTGCATTATTCCATTTTGTCCGTTGTTTTACCACTGCGCTTTGTACACACACACATATATATTTATATATATATAAATAACTATCTACACCCGCGCCGCTTCGATCCGCGTGTTACGACGCGTTAACAGTATGCGCGTCGCGTCGTGTCGCGGCAGCGCACGAGCTATAGTCTTCGCACTTTTGCTTTGTATGGAGTTCAGCGTATGCCTCGTCCTCATGTGTCGCTATGCCTGCGCGTATGCCTTTTTTTTAATATTATTTTGTTTGTCTCTTGTGCCTCTAATTTGGCCTATGTCTGTGCTGATGGCTTTGGTGGCTTTGGCTGTGTCGTCTGCGCCTAAGCCTGCTCTATCGAACACTCCCTAAAAGGTGCCGTTGTCGACGGTGTTGGTGATGTTGTTGGTCTTGTTGGTGTTGTTGTTTGCCATTATTGCCTTTATTGTTGCTGTTGTATTTATGGCCAACACAGCGCGCTGCCTGAGAATTGTTCGCAATGTGTGCGCCGCCTTCACTTCCGTTTTCAGAGCCTTATTTGTTACGCGTTTGATATCGAATTTTCCCTACAAGTGCGGCTATTTGATTATTAAAAATCGTTAATTTTATATTATTTGATTTCGTTGCGTAGCGCTGGCGTCTGTACGCGTACGCGTCGCGTCATTTTTCACCTCCAACAACGCCCATAAATTCGCGCAGCAGCCAAAATGTTCTAATACCGAGCACTGCTGTCGCGGCCCCACAGCGCCTCCCCGCCGCTCGGACTCAGGCTGCTGCTGTTTCACCACAGCAACGGCTGTGCCAAGGTTCAATATTTTTTCGCGTTACACCTGAACGCAGAGTATATTTTTCGCGTTTTCGTTAACAAAATTAAATTTCTGTCTTGTTTCAGGCGTTTTGCTCGGCACTTGAAGAAAAAATTTTCACACCACCGCTCAACTGCTGGCGCTGCGCCTGCTGGCTGCTATATGTCCTTTGTTCGCGAAAGCACTCGTCGTCGTCTTAGCCACGAATTATTTGCAATATCATCAGCGCTCACACACGCACACACGTTTCAAATATCTCCGTTTTTAATAACGCCATAAAATTCACAATTTTGTTTAGCTCCCAAATATAAATTCACACTTTTTCAATTATTATGCTATATTTTTTTGCTGGCTACACATCAATAAATCTGCTATTAAAGTCGTCGCTATATGGCAACTGTGTGGCTGGGAAATTTTTTCTTTCGGTATTTCGTGTCATTCGCCGTTTTGCAGTCGTCGGAATGAAAAGTGTTTTTTTTTCTGCTATTTATGTTGCCTGAAAGTTGCTGTCAGTGCGAAAGTTTATCGCTTGTTTGCCTCTCCAGCCGCGCGACGCGTTGCTCTCGCGCTGCGCCTGCTGCCCACTTCCTGCCGCCACATCGTCCTTTCACCGCCTTTGCGCTCCCCAAAATACAACGCGCCGCTCAGCTGGCATACAAACAAACGCGCTGTCGCATTCGCTGGATATATATATGTATATGTGTCTGGGGTGCTGTCGCGCTGTACTCCTTGTCGTTGTCAAGTCCCTCCGCACGACGCGCCCGCGCGACGCTGTGTATGCGCGCAATTCCTTGCTTTGTCTATACTACATAGCGCCATCCTTCGGCGCTGCGCTACGCTTTGTCATACGCGTACGCTCATTTGCTCTCGCGCATAATTTTTCCATGTGTTGGTCATAAATCGAAGTTTGCTTTATGCCCGAGTGTTGGCATCGTCGCGTACAAGTATTTATCACCGCTTGCGTCGCGCCACCTCGCGGCGCTCAAACCGTAGCGCCAGCCACCCGCATTCGTCGTACAACCCACCGCCGTTATGTTTATGCGCTAGCTGTTGTTGGTGTATTTGTGTGTGTGTGTTGTGATTTCGCTGCACACTCATCGCTTCGTGTCGCCGTGTTCGCAGGATGCTTTACGGTTTGTTATGCTTTGCTGTTTGTTGTGTATTCGTGTTCGCATTTTAGCCGCGTTGCTGTCATTGTATTGCTGCTAACTTGCCGCTGCTGTTTCTTCGTGGTGTTAGTCGGCTTGTGTGCCTGTGAGAGCTATCCTGTGTTACACTACTTGCCATATCTCTATGTGGGTGGTTGGCTGGCGGTTAGTTTCTTACTATTGACTTCCCAGCTTTCTCTCTGCTTCTCTTTAGCTTATTCGTTTCGTTCACACTATTCGCTGTCTTTGGGTATATGTTATTGCCTTGAGGGTGGTTTCCCACTAAGGCTCCACTAATTTTCTTCATTTCTCTTTTGTGTTGATTTTTACAGTCCGAAAATGTTTACAAAAGTGAATAGAAAAGTGACAGTTGTAATCCTTGCGCTGTGCTTATTCTACTACAATTACTGAGATTCTTTTACAAAAACGGTAAATATATTATACGGTAAAATATCTATAATAAAAGGCGGAAGCGAGTTAATACTGTCGATAAAGAAAATTAAGCTTTTGGAAATGGTTTTTGTTTCTTCAATTAAATGTGTTGGTGGGCGATTTAATGCACTCAAGGACCTCGATATTTATTATTCGTATACAGTTTGTCGAATACTTTAACTCATGCAGGGAGCGGAATCGAACCTAAGACTACATTAATCTCTTCTCTCTTCAAATACCACTATACTATATGACGAAAGCCTATGCTAGCTCTGCCAAATGTTGCACTTTTTTTTGGTCTAACTTTGAAATTTCATATTTCATTCGCTACTGTCTATAATTCTGTTCAAGTTTATGAAATAATTTATATATAGTCCCTTCTGAAAGGAATTGTGGAACTCGGGGAATTCATCTTAACAAATCATGTAAATAATGTCATGTGCTAGTAATTCCAGATGGAGGTTTAATTCAATTCGAGCTGAAGTATTCGTCATACAAGACGTCAACACTTTTTGCGTACTTTAAGAGTGACTTGATATCTACTTTTGATACTTCCTCTGATCTCTTGAGGCTGTTGGTTATCTATACAGAATAGAAGAAGTTCGACATAAGGCTGCATAGAAGTTACTTCCTCTTGTCCTTTGAAGCACCTGGGTATATATATTGAGTTCTAAATAAGGCTGGACAGAAGCTACTTCCACTACTATGTGTAGGACTATGTCAATGTCTATGTCGTGTATCTCGTACAGCTCATCGTTCCATCGTCTGCTGCATTCGAAATTGCCAATGCGTAAAGCCCCATAAATATTCCGCAGCACCTTTCTCTCGAAAACTGGTATTGCCAAAGTGGAAGAGATCTATAAAAATTTGAAAAAAGTCTAATCGGTTTTTCGCTCACCATTTTAATTTTAATCTTTATCTGGTTTGGTCTAATCTTAATTAAATGGCTTTGGAATTAAATGTAGTCTTGTCTAATCTCAAGTCAACTAATTTTATATAATCTGATCAATCGTAATTGAAAACTAATCTAATCACAATTGAGCTAATCTAATCTGGTTTAGATGATGTCGAATCTACTATTCATTCAGTTGTCTCGATTAGTTTATTCGAATATAATCTAGAATCATCTAAAACTGATATTTTCTAATCAAATCTAATTTATTCTAATACATTGTGCGGTTTTTATATTATAGCTTATATTGAGGTTCGAAATCAATACACAAATTTTAAAAAGTCTAATATGTTTTTGGGTTATTAGGAACACTTAAAATCCTTAACTAATTTCTTTTAATCTTAAATATATATTTAATTAAATAAAATGTCCTGTCTTAACCCAATTTATTTAATGTGATGTAATCAATTCTAATTGCAAAGTAATTTAATCTTAATTGGGCTAATCTAATCTAGTCTAGATTTAATCGTAACTAATCTACTTAATCTTAGGCGTCTGACTTAATTTATTCGAATATAGTTCAGAATAATCGAAAACTAATATTTTCTTATTAAATCCAATCTAATCCAGCTCAAATTAACGTTAAAAACTAAAAAAAAATAAAAAAATTTTAAAGTCGAATGTTTTGTATCATTAAGAACACTTTTAATCCTTAACAAATTAATCAATTTCAATTGGAATCAAATTTAATCTTAACTTGATTTAGTCGCATATAATCTAGATTAGTCAAACAGATTTAGTCGAGTCGAGTCTACATCTAGTGGTCTGATTTAACTTATTCGAATATAATCTAGTATAATCTAAAAGTAATCTAATCTTATCGATCTTAACTAGTCTTAACTAATCTAATTACATTTAATCAACGCTCGCTTTAATCAGATTCCTTGCAATATTAAATCAACTGACTTTAAAGCCTCCAGAGTAATGAACTTACACCCTTTATACCTTCGTCAATTTTACCAGCAGCGGTCAGATGTCGCTCGTTTGCTGGCTTCAAAGCAGATGTTCCAAAACTTATTCAGCAACTGAGCGAAGAGAGCGTTTCCACACTTTTGACATTTGAAACCAATGAGGAAAATTGTCAAATCGCTGTAACGGCACACACGAACACACACACATACATGTACCGAAATGGAGGGTGGCAAAATAGTCACAAGTAAAATTCGATAACTAGCAAGTGTTCGTTCTTCATGCAGTGCACACACGCGACAGTGTGACAGACGAAACGACCGAGTGGTGAGTCTTCTTTTTGCTGGGGGGTGCTGCATTGAAAACAAGCAGAAAAAGTAGCAGAAGAAGAAGAAGAAGTGCGAAAAACACAAGACAACTTTGCTTCGAAGCACAAAGAAGTTGTGACAATGGAAAATAAAGGCAAATATACATTCAATAAAATTGCCACGGACAGACAGGCGGACAGTTAAGCAGTGTTGCAATCGAAGTGTCGTTGTGACAGTACGTGCGACGGTTTGTGCAGCCCTTAAATTGCAGGCGCAAAGTGTGTGCTTGCGAGGGAGTTTGATGTTTGCGAGCAACCCTCTGTCGGTGTGCTGTCTACGAGGGGGAAGTGTGACGACACACACACAAACACACGGGTCAACATGTGTAATGGGAAAGCAAAAAAATGTGTTTGTTGTTTTTGTTGTGCCAGTGTTGACATTGGATATTGAATATTGAACGGAAATATGTCAAAATACTCAGTTGTATTTCCAGCGCTGTGCGCTTTGGCCAACAGACAGACGGACAATCAACCAGCCCGATAGTAAGTTAGTTAGTGAGTGAGTGAGCGAGTGTAAAAATTCATCAATAAAATAAAAAAAAAGTTTTTAACCAACAAATGCGCGTGTTAAAGGGTATATTTTCCTTTTCGCTTAATTTTTTTGTTGTTGTGCTTTGTGCGCTCGTACGTCATACGAACGGTGTTTTGCTGGTGAAAATGTTGAGCAAAGAATTTACATTTGACTCGCTTGACATTGAAGCGCCGTTATGGCTGACATATTGCTGTGAAGGTGTACTGTTCTTATTATTGTGTACGCGGCTGTCGATTATTAGTTTAAGTTTAAAATATAAAAAAATTTTGTGCGACAATAGATTCTGCTTCAATGTGTGTGATTTTTTGCGGAAATTTCGAAATTTTGCACTCTTCGTTCTTCTTCGAGTTAGTCATGGCATTAGCAAGAAGTTGATTCCGCAGCGCAACATGTCATTTCCATATTTCCAAATGTCAAAGACATCATTTTCATGGAAATTTTCTGAAATGAGTCGAGCTTTTACGCTACTCTCTTGTGCAGTGTTGCCAGATTTTTGTTTATTATTATTTACTAAACAGTTTATTGATGATGAAAGTATAGATGTTGGCGTTGTTGGTGTAACAAAAAACAGTTTTTCAGAAAAAAAGACTAAAAGTCGTAGCTTTCCGGTTACTTCAAACCAACCCTCGTGCACATCAAAGCGCATAGTGGCTTCAGCATTCTAGTGTTATGCATTTTAGATTGAAGAAAGCTCTGTAGATTGGCTTTTCATGTGATAAACATCAATTCTCATGAGATCCCACTAATATATCTTAACTGTAACTTAACTGGGCCTTAGATCACCAAGTCCCAAATTACTTTTTGGGATTGTGGAAGCTTAGATCACCATGTTCGAAATTTTTTTGCGGATTAAAAAGCTTCGAAGACCAATTACAACCCCGGTGGTCAAGTTTCATCACAAGTTCCATAGTTATATAATCTATGACGACTCAATTCCCACATTGATTATTATCGAAGGCCTTGCTGACCTAACAGGGTGTTCCTAAACTTATGAGGTCCGAGATTTTACAGCAATAAGCGTGGTCCAATTTTTTTTTTTGCAACTACTGGTACATATTTTCTGTTTCACATTCTGATCCTTCTCTAAAAAAAATTGTGTGTAATTTGTTCGACATGTAGTCGAGTTTACTGAGTTACTATAGTCGGGAAAAGACGTTTTCAGTACCTAATAGTGCCGAGATTTCACAGCATTAAGAGAGGTCCAAGTCTCTTTCTGACCACTGTTTCTGTTTCATAGTCTGATTCTTCTCCAAAAAAAAAAAAAAAAAAAAATTATTGATGCAATTTGTCCGACAGAAATTCGGGTTGACAGAATTATTGCAGATGGGAAAAGATCTTTTCGGTATCTAAATGTTCGGTCGGTACCATTTGCTCTTAAAAATGTGTTCTTCTTTGGAGCTGATTCTGCGCTGAGGTCTGCTTTTTATGAAATCCAATTCTTTGGCTTGTCTAATTTTCTTCCAATGAGCCCTTGGTTTTCTTTTTGTTCAAAGTTCCATTAAAATCTGAAATTGGCAGCCAATTTCTTTGTTGTTGCTATTGTTGGAGGAAAATATTCCTAAAGTAATTTCGAGGAACGACGACGAGTTGACAGTTCTTGACTTATTTAGACCCGACTGTCATGGGAACAGTTTCAGGATCTTTCACGAAGTTTGCTGTAGTGAAATTGTCCCGCCAAAAATATCCCAAAAAAGTTATGGATCTACTTGAAGCGAGTTCTACTTTGCACTTTCTTCTTCTTTATTGGCGGAGACATCGCTAACGCGTTTCTACGCAACTCTGAGTTTTCAGTCCCTGAAAAAAATATCGTAAATTGGTGTTTTAAACTGTAAAATCGTACTTTGATTCTTTAGAGGGTTCTCATACTACGTGAAGTAAGCATAAACAATCTTACTTTGTTTTCAAAACTATTTTTAAAAATTTACTTCCAACATCTTCTAGATTGACGCCAGAATGTAAGACGATCTTAAAAAAGAGCATTAGCTTCTCATTTCTTCGTAAGATAGATCGCTTGAAAATTAACTAATTTTTTTTTTTCATTCATCTCTATTTCTTTTCCTTACTAGCAACAAAATCTAAACGCACTCAATTATCTAACCAATGAGAATCTTTGATTTCGCTTTTCTTTCTTTCGTTGAGTAAATCAAAAATCTGTACAAATGACTTTCTGGCAGCACCGTTCGCACTACTGAGCTTTTACGCACCCACCACCACGTGTACGCCCGCACACAGACTCAATACACCCTCTCTCTCTCTCTTTCTCTCTCTCTCCAACTCTCGCCTCTTTATCACCCGCCAGCTCAGCACGTTTTTCCATGAACAGACACTCACTTTCTCTCTCGCATATTCAGCGCAATCGTCACACGCATTTCACTTGCACTCGCATATCCTGACAGCAATGCATTTGCTATTGAATTTTTTAGTCCTTCAGTGAACTCGGAGCAGAAAAGTGTTTCAAGGCGGTGGAAAACGCGACAAATCTCCAAGCCACTACTGCTAATTAGACAAAGGAGTTGATATAATAAGTGGAAGAAAATTTCAAAACAAGTGAGCGCAATAACAAAAACAATGCGTATTTAATTATTCACGGTCTTTTCTAATCGAAAACTTTCGTGTTTCTGAATAAAACGGAAAAATTATAAAAAATAATTTTTAGCGCTCGTTGCAGACTTCGAGGCAGTGAACCGTAAAACGCAATGCAATAATATAAGAGATAAAGTGGAAAGGAAAAAAATACGATTTAGTCATAAGCTATTTGACGTGTTGTGTTGTGTGCGTTGCTTCGTGGTTTTTGTAGTACGAAGAAAAAAGTCCCTTCGGCTATGCGCGCAGCGTGCCATTGTTGGTGCTTTCGTTGCCGTTGCTGTGGCACTGAGTGTTTGTATATATGTGTGTGTTTGTTTTGCTGTGACGCGTTTTGGCATTGTTTTTTTTTTTTGGATGTGATTTCAATTATTTTTTAAAATTGTTATTACTGTTTTTAATTCACAAATATTTTTATTTAAAAGAATAAATTCAAATTTGTAACTTTTAAATTTTTTTGTTTTTTTTTGTTTAATTCCACT
>NW_017535074.1:2258238-2259426 GCF_001853355.1 Bactrocera latifrons
ATTTTATTAATTTAATAAATTTTTTCATTATTTCGCAGTGAGTTTTCGCTCGTGCAAAAACACCAATAACACTATGCGATTTTCATAACTCGGCAATTCGTTCACTTTGGTGCTTCGCGTGTGCGACTGACAGGCAGTTTGCTATTGTTCTTGCGTAATTTTAGTGATTTTTCGGTGGTTTTATGCTCCAATTGGTTTGGAATTGGTGTTTTAAAGGTTAAAAATAAATTGCGTAACTTTTATTTGTTGTTTTTTGGTTTATTGTTACTAAAATTTCGGCTTTATTAGTTTTTTTTATAATTTTTATTGTTTAATTTTCGATAAATTTAAAACTAATTTTACTTTTAATATTTTCTTTCACCTTTTTTTTCGCCTTTTGTAACCAACGAGCGCTTTGCCATCAAAAGCAGAAATATGTTTTTCATATTTTTGTTGCTTTTGCTGATGACGTCGTCGCTTTAAAATTGTCTTGTTTTTGCTTTCTCACTGCGTGAACATTTAATTTTTTGCTGTTTTTGTGTCGCATTTCACCCTGAATGTCGTCATCTAGTCGCCGCCAAGCGCAATAAACTGGCAATACAACAATAAAAAAGCCGTAAAAACATCGTGCTTATGCAAAGACACACTAACGAGCGCGCGCTAATATCGATTAACTAATAAAAAATTCTAAGATATAATAAAAAAGATTAATAAATAATAAAGAAAATATTAATAAATAATAAAAAAAAGATATTAATAAATAATGGAAACACCAGAAAAATAATGAAAAACGTTAGCAAATAACAAAAATTGCTTTTAATAAACAATAATTGCAATAATAACAAAAACTAATAGCGAGCAAAAGTGCATAAAAAGCTAACGGAACTCCGCAATCAATCACAGGCGCGCCTAGAAGTGCACTACACGCGCAAGCGGAAGTGATATTAACGTCAATGCGTGAATGTCAGTGTGTGCGCACAGTCAGCTGAAATGCTAATACATATGTACAAGTGAAGGTGCATGTGTGTGTAAATTCTTGCTTACATGCGTTGGTGCGTCCGTAAAGTGATCCTTGCACGTACACATTCACACACTTTTAAACGCACAGCGCCAACTGCTCTGCTGCTAAATTCGTCTAATAATCCGCTAACGTAGTTGGCTGCGAAGTTCAACGAAAAAAAAAAACAAATATGAGAAAAAACCAAAAAA
>NW_017535074.1:2259450-2261868 GCF_001853355.1 Bactrocera latifrons
AAAAAAAAAAAAATTTCGGAAAAAGTCACAAAAAAACTCCACAGCACCGCATTTATTCATTTCGTGCTTTGGTGCTTTTACGTTGCCGCAACTGTTTCCGCTTCCGTTACTGCACAATCCAAGCACGCACCTATTGCTCGTAGTCTACATATAATATATACGTAGTATTACCGCACACTTACATACATGCGTTTCGTATGCCACGCTTTGAACTTGTCTAACTGTTAATGCACGGCAAACACGCAAAATGTGTCAAATCAATCAATTAAAATGTGAGCGCCAACAACAAATACCTAACCATACTTGCATATAAATATAATTGCATACAACTACAACTTCCATTATTACAACAACAACAACTACTACTAAATACTAGTATTCGTTAGCGTTACAACTCGTATGATTCCCTAGTCGTTCGTTCGCTCGTTCGTTGTTTTCATGAAGTGTTTTGCCTTTCCTTTGTTATGTCCTTTTAATCCTGCATATAATTAACCTTTGTATTACAAAAATAATAAAAACAAAATTACCTTTCACTTACCTAACACAAGCGCCTTTGCGAACATGGAAAACGTAAAAAATTGTAACAAAAAAGTTATCAGAAAAATATCAAAGAAAAAGAAGAAAAAAAAAAAAAATAAGAGCGAAAGTCACTTCATTTCGTACTTTTCTTTCTCACAATCATTCTCACATAGTTTGTCATTACATTTATTTAATGCACAGCTTGAAATGGAGTTTATACTTATGTAATTACATACGGACATACTTATTCAGTATTGTGCCGAGTAGTAAACTAAGTACGAGGGATTACTTTTCTTTTATTACTTGTAATCGGCTTAATACTGATTATTGCACATAATTACTTCTGTAATTAAGTTTCGCTGTACATTTATATGACCGCTAAGAGCTATTGATTCCAAAAACTGTTTTTAGAAATTTTTTCCACTTATATAGTTATACTACCTGATCAAATTTGACTCGGACTGATAAAAATACAACTACATTTTCACCAATATTAATACAAATTTTTATTATCGCCTTCAAAATAGGCGCCTGAGCGAATTCAAGCATTGAAACCCAATTTTCCAAACACATGTTGTAAGACTAGGCTGGGATTTTGCGTTTTTCGTTTTAGCTAATCTTTGGAGCGCCATTCGTTAGACTGTTAGACAGTTCCGGCGTCATATTCATAAATCCGCGTCTCGGCACCAGTAATGAGGGATTTGATTAATGCAGGCTCCGCCGCTATGTTATCAAGAAAGGTCGGTTAGTTTACAGAGTATATTCCAAGCAGACGTCTTAGCTATAAGTCCGTGTGTAGAGTTAAACCTCCAACGCAACCATCGCAATGAAAGTCTAGCTATACAAAGCGATAGTCAAACGGTACTCAAAGCGACAAGATCAAATAACTTTCGGTGCAGGAGTGTATAGAACGACTGAATAGTGCATCAGCACGTAACCAAGTGCACCTTATTTGGGTGCCAGGGAATAGCTTTCATTGTGGTCCATAAAGGAACAGCTCCGCAATGATAAAGCAGTGAGTAGGGAGATGCATTGGCAACTACTTGAGGTCCTAATATCTTAAATTGAATCAAAAAAAAGTAAAAACAAAAAACCTTTCTGTCCCTACCAGAGTGTCATTTCGTAATCTCCTCCTGGCAGGAATGTCTCTTTCTCTGATTCTTAGCCTAACCTAATCCAGCGAAAATATGTTTATTATACCGTGAACAGGGTTTATTAAGTTTGTCACGAAGTTTGTAACACCCAGAAGGAAGCGTCGGAGAACCTATAAAGTATATATGTATATAAATGATCAGTCCGTCTGTCTATATATACATACGAACTAGTCCTTCAGTTTTTAAGATATCGCTTTGAAATTTTGTAAACGTCATTTTCTCTTCAAGAAGCTGCTCATTTGTCGGAACTGCCGATATCGAACCACTATGACATATATCTGCCATAGAAACTGAACGATCGGAACCAAGTTCTTGTATCAAAAACTTTCACATTTGACCAGATATATTCACGAAATTTGGTACAGATTGTTTTCTAAGGCAACAATGTAGTTTCTGAAGAAATTGTTCAGATCGGCTCACTATAGCAAATAGTTGTCATACAAACTGAACGATTGGAATCAAGGGCTTGTATGAAAAACTTTCACGTTTTACGTGGTATCTTCACGAAATTTGACATGGATTACATTGCTTAATGTCCGAAAAAATTGTTCGGTTCGGATTATAGCTTACACACAAACTGGAAACAAAAGAAATGCACCTGTGAAGGGTATATTAGCTTCGGTGCAGCCGAAGTTAACGTTTCTGTTTTCGATAGTTGTTGGAATCAACTGCGAAATGGAAGCTGGCAGATACTGTTTTGTACAACATACATGGCGTCAAAGAAATTATTATTTTTTAATAATTT
>NW_017535074.1:2262178-2269303 GCF_001853355.1 Bactrocera latifrons
TCTTATCAAAGAATTTTACACTTTCTTCTCCTCTAATTCTAACGCTCTTCTGCATGCTTTGATATTGAGTTAGTTTGTTTCATTTAGTGTTGAAACATATAGATCGCCATAGAAAAACAAAAGGAGTTGAAAAGACATTTCTAAAACATAAAAAATATTAAAAATTATTAACAAAAACTATGTAAACAAAAATTATTGTAAAATAATAAAAAAATATGTAAAATAACTAAAACATCAACTGGGTTCGTTCATTCGTTCTCTATCTCTTTCTCATACTCAACTATGTACACTACTCTTAGTAAAAAAAAAAACAAAAAAACTATATACATTTTTCATAAAATTATGTTTCTTTGTTTGTTACTATTTATGCATCAGCAAGGTCCTCATACTAAGTAGCGTTAACTCAGTTCCTGTTCTTTTCCAGTTTCCAGTCGTTTGTTCTTTCCCGTGATTGGTTTGACGATGTAGTTGCGTTTCTTATCAATATATTTGTTGGTTATTTGACAATGCAAAAACAGTAAAGAAAAACAGAAGTTAACTCAATAATTACTCTTTCGTGATGTTAGTTGAATTGCCTGTACAAGTTTGATAAAAAAATAATTAAATTAAAAAAAAACATACATACATACATACGTTGTTCGTTCGTTCGTTCGTTCGTTTACACTACTGACAACTCCTGAATCCTTCTATATCTACTACCACTCGTTCTTAAACTTCTACATACTCGTTTAATTAAATACTCGTACTTACAACAAAAAAAAAAAATAATAATAATAATTCAAAACTAAAAATTAATAAATAAATCGTCTGCTTTGTATCTTCCTCCACACAAAAACGACGCTTACGCCGATCGCCGATCATACTCGACCGATTCGTGATTTAAAGGTGAGTGATTACAAATTTAGGATTATTAAAATATTACAAAGAACATATGTATATGTATATGTTTAACAGATTTTCAAGATTTCTATTTAAATTAATGGTTTTAAGAACACTCAAAAATCTTACTAATATTCAAATTCGCTACCTTTTATGAAAGATCCAAAGCAGTTGAATATTTGGAAAATCGTTAAGTGAAACAAAGAATTAAAAATATATTTTTTATTATACAAATATTTTACTTCCCTGCTCATGTGCGTTTACGCGTTCAAACATGAAAACTAAAATTAGGTTAGTTTCTGCTGGAACAACCAAATCTCTCTCTCGCCCTCTTGGGATATTCTCTGTCTCACTATATCTCCCTTGAGCCTTGTTTAACCCTCCCTCTCTCTCTCTCTCTTTTGTTCTCTTTCTTGATAATAAAGAGTGTATTTTTTTTTTTTATTTACATCTTTGTAAAAAAAAGTTCTTTAAAGGCGTGCTCAGGAAGTAACCTCGTCTTGATCCAAATTGCTTACAAAAGAAAAACTAGGAAAACGAAATCTCTCTCTCGCTCTAATGTGATTTGATTCTTTCCCTCTCTATTTCTCTCTCTTGAGTTAACTCTCTCTCTCCTGGGATTTGATCTTTTACCTTACTCTGTTTAGTCTTGTTTATCTCACTCTCTTTATTACACTATCTTGATACATACAGGTAGATGAAGATGAATTTTCCTAAAGTCGAAATAGATCAGATTCAGTCCATTTGGGAATGTTTCATCATGGAAACTGAATTTACTGACCTTCGTGCCAAAGATACCTTCTTTGCCCACACTGGCGTTATTGTCGCGATTTTGACATCGTGGCAGCACCCATAGTTGCGTTGCAAACGCTCGTTGATCCCATCTTTGGTCGTATCGTCTGACTCTTCCGTTGGGGCGGGGTCGTAAATCGGCGATATGTGGAAAAACTTCGCTTTGACAGGGAGACGGGGATTGTGAATAAACATTCGTCCATCGAGGTGAATGTCAGGACTAGGTTCTCTCCACCACAAATCAAACACCGAATTCGCGCTCTTTTATGACCACTGTAGTGCCACTAGAATATACTCGTCCCAGCCCTTGTCTCGTCCAACGCAATTCGAGGCCGACGGTGATGCCAGCCTTTACTCTTACGAGGACATCAACCAGCTGGGCAATGGCCAATTCTTCCCAATTAAGGGACCGAACATTCCAGATTTATGTTGTTAAATCGTAATCCTCAATGCATTTGTAGTGGTCGTCATCAAAAGGGGGTCTCCCATCCGAGTCTATTGTTTCCCTTTCACGCTTTTTTACGTGGCGGCTCTCAAACCCAACGCACATCCTGCTGAAGGATGTTTCGCCTTCTTACTTTAACTCGCCTTCAAAGGGATGTTTCTAGGCTACCCAGGGGCTAGTTGGTCTAAGACCGGAAGTCGTCAGTTGTTTAAGCCATATGAAAAAAAAAGAATCGTTCCGTGTCACTCCCAAGTGAATGACGCTCGGAGAATGTTCCTCATTTGCGTCAAGTGTACACATGACTCCATCCTTCTGATCAGTCCTATGATTCTATTTAGCCCTACGTTTATTCCTATAGACAATGTTCATTCAATACTAGCTTACAGATCCAATTACTATTTCTAAATTTGAAGATGTAGGTAAGGAGACTCGAAGCCAAGTTAGATCAATCTGCGACAGTTCCCACGTTACTCGGGCCTAACTAACCGGAACGGACACGATTTTTTACGGAGTAGCCGACTGTCCAATAGACGCCATTCCTAGAAATCAAGAACGTTTCTGCCGGGACAACAACAACATTTATTTGTAATGTCGAATGAAAGAACTGGTTTTTGGTAATCATTTCTCATGATATTGAGCTACTCACAAGATTCCCCACCTAAAAGGTCAATTTTCTTGGTTAACTTCCTCCCTTAATTGTATCTAAACAGCAACCCTGCGATTTCTCTTAACTTTAGAAGTGTTTAATCTCATCAAGCAACACCGAAAGTAAACAAATAAATGTCTTCTAACGTCTTCCATATCAGCCCAATCATAACTGTTATCTCCGCTTTCGGTTGCATATCGAAGCTTTTCCCTCAGGGGTTTACTAAGGGTCACAAAACCTTTTTTAGCCGAGCATCCGAACTTTAAACTACAATTTTGTACAACTTTAATTGCGTATATATATACGCAAATATGTGCAGAAGCTAGTTGACTCACCTCAAGTGGGAAATCCTTTACGTAAACGCTGGAGAGGCGTCGAATTGTCGCAAAATGGTGTCTGCTTACAGGCGCTCGGAGAGTTTACACACAACTACAGCGTTATACACACACACACACACAAAATATACGTATGTGTATGTATGTATATGTAGTATGTGTCTTCTGCTTGCGGGTAGCTCAGTTATTTATAGATTCTTGAACCAACAACGGCCACTTACACATACCACAATATACATATATTTTTAGCTCTAAGTACATAGCATATGTATATGTATGCATGTGTACTTTTGTGTGTGTCTGTTAACTATATTTTATATGCCATAAGCATTAGTTTGTGATTGTCTTCGCCAGCTTAGAAACGAGCGGGACCCTAGCAAATACCAGCGCACAGCCATTTCTACAAATATATACACGCACGCACATATAGTCTTACACACACACACTCGCATATCTAGCTCAAAGACAATTTTATTTGCGCTGGTCCGCTGTTGATGTCAGAGCAATGGAAATTTATTGCAAATTTGGTTTTATTCTCTTTTTCTATTTTTTCCATTGCATACTTTTAAGCTGGCTCAGCAGCAGGCGGTGAGCTATTTTGTGCGGTCGAAGGCGTTCTAACTGTATTGTGCATGCAATAACAAATATTTTACATGCGAAATTATTACACTAATAAAATAGATTCATATGTAAATGTCAATTATTTCTAAAAATTCGGTTAACACCCACATTCATTTCGGTTTGTCGGTTTTCGGTTTGTTTATGCCATAATTTTTTCAGTTATTGAGTTTCGAGTTATTGAGAATAACTTTCTTATTACTTTGTGGAAATATTAATTTTTTTTTTTGAATACTGAATACGGTCTTAAATATGGGTTACTTTTTAATATTGATACATTTTAATCAAACACTATAGTACCACAAAGAAATATTGCCTACATTTAGGATTGTAGCTAAGTTGTGCTTGCTTTACCGAAGTCACAAAAATTAATAAATTTAATATTTAACTATCTAGTAAAAAAATTTTACAATTTCTGGAAAAGTTGAGACTTGAAAGAAAGGAACGAAACTTCGTTGGAAGTTTTAAGTTAGTAAGGAAAATATACGAGTATGTATGTATATATTTTGTATAGTGGCTAGATGATCCTCAATGGCATATAAACTTGTAATTTTGTAATTATATATTTAGAATTTTCAACTGTATATCTAAATTTGTTTAATTTATTTGTTCGCATAAAAAATATATGCGACAAAAATTTTTCTGAAACCTGCTAAGTTTAATTAACGTATTGTACTTTAAAATTGATACTAAAAATTAAATGTAAAAAGAATTAAGGTGGCAGACTTTCTCAAAAACTTTCAATATGAACTTTCTTAGCTTTATTTCTTCAGTTTGATGCATATTTTGCACAATTTTATCAATTTATTATAAAATTTATTTTTAACAAGTGGCTACCCTTCTCTAAATACCATATATGCGACAAAAATCTTTCTGGAACCAGTTTAGTTTAATTAACGTGTTGTAATTACTATAAAATTTATTTAATAAATTAGATATAAAAAAATTAAGGTGGCAACTCTTCTCAAAAATACTTTCCATTTAAACTTTCTTAGGTATATTTCTTTAGGTTGTTGCATATTTTGCAATATTTTATCAATTTTATTATAAAATTTATTTTTAACAAGTGGCAACACTTCTTAAATTTTTTTGAATTTAAACTTTCTTAGATTTATTTCTTCAGTTTGTTACATATTTTGCAATATTTGATCAGTTTTATTAATTTATTTATTTTTAACAAGTGGCAACACTTCTTAAATTTTTTTGAATTTAAACTTTCTTAGATTTATTTCTTCAGTTTGTTACATATTTTGCAATATTTGATCAGTTTTATTAATTTATTTATTTTTAACAAGTGGCAACACTTCTTAAATTTTTTTGAATTTAAACTTTCTTAGATTTATTTCTTCAGTTTGTTACATATTTTGCAATATTTGATCAGTTTTATTAATTTATTTATTTTTAACAAGTGGCAACACTCATAAAATAAAGTTTTAAACTCTTCGTATTTTAATTATTTTATTTTTGCTTAAGAGCAACACAAGATATGTGAGTGTTTAAATGGAGTTTTTGTTAAACTTTTGTTTTATTTTATTTTTGTTTAAAATTTGTATATGTACTATATATATGTAGGTGGCAACCTTTTACTTTTGATTAAGTTGCAACTATTTTAAAAAAATATTCAGTACTTTGAAATATTTAAATTTTCTTCAGTTGAATATCCATATTTTAACATTTTTTTTGATTTAATGCATTAAATAAGATCTATAATTTAAAAATTCTGTAAACCCTCACTAAATGATGCCTTTAACTGTCGGCCTTATAAACTTTGTTAGTTTGATGCCCATATTGCAATCATTCTTTATAATATTAATTTTTTTAATGAAATTTTTTCGAACATGTGGCAACCTCCAACATTTATTTTAAGTTTTAAAATTGCAAAGGATGAGGAGTAACGAAGAAATAGCATTGATTTATTTTTTTACTGAAAAAATTTCAATTAGGTGGCATCCTTCAAATTTTTTTTAAAACGTTGAAACCACTCGTGTGCTCTGCTACGGGATAGGCAATCATCGCCATAAACTTGTTTCATCAATTGAAACGTTTCGGTAAAAGTTTTACCAATTTTAATACAAAATTTAATGTTGGCTCTTTGTTCGAAGCTCATTTTCGCACCATTAACACAAACATACTGACACTTAAAACGCAATAACTTCACTTACAATCGATGAAATATTTTGGAATTCTCACTGGACCATCGATAAAGATAGCATAGATTCTAATGCATCAGTCGATATATAGCTGCCGCCATCAGGAGGCGCTAGATTCAAAAAGTCCTATTTGGTTTGGAACGCGCCTTGTATTATATTGCTTCATGTGAAGTATTATCCACTAATTTGTTGTATGGCTAATAGGTGTGTTCTAAAATATTTTTTTTCCCTTTAGATTTTGTTAAAATCAGAGTAATACTACTGAACTAGTTAAAGTCATACATAAATTCTGGTGCTGACTGAAAGCTTAAAATACATATTTGAATTTGGAAATAAAATTTTACTCTAGTTATCCAAAATTGTCTATATTAGTTGTTCTATATGCATTTTTGTGGTCTGCACAGATCTCAAATTTCATTTTAGCCTTAAGATTTCTCAATCATAATCCTAATTTATATGTTATTAAGAACCACCCTAATACGCATCATAAATATTTATTTACTCATTTATCTATATTTTTTGTTTACCATGTACTGTAAGGGTAGCGTAGTCAATAATTATTTGTAATCTCAACTCATCCCCAAAAGTCACACTTCAATTTAGGGAAACTTTTTGCCCTGCATTTTTGCCCTAGAATTTTCTATTTTTATTATGTTTGGTTATTGTAACAAGCCATTTCAGTTTGGACAGATAATTGTATTAATATTCAATCAAGCTGAAATGTAAGTATGTGCGCAAGAAGTATTTATGATGACTCCTTTAACTGTATGTGTGTGAATTACATATGTGTGTGAGTTTGTATATGTGTTCTAAGGCTGAACGGTAAATATTTCATTCTTTGCTTGACAGCAACAGAGGATATCTGAGTGCTTAAATGCACTTTTGGGTCGAAAGTTTTTTTTTTTATAATTTCTTGTTCTGTTCTCTCTCTCACTCTCTTTTTTTGAATGAACAATATAATGGTCAAACTTTGTATATTATTAAATCAGCAAGCAATTTGCCTCAAATGAATTATATATCACACAAAAACCTATTTGTCGCAATAATCTATAATCAAAATAATTATAGGACAAATGTGGAAAGTATAAATTAAGGTGGTAACAAACATACTGCAAATATGTTTTAGGGGGCTGCGACAAACCTATAGATAATATATTAGGCCAGGTAAAGTAGATTTGCTTCGATTGTGAGGACAATTGTTTTCTTAACTTAAATTAAAAATAAGCAAATTTTTATTTAAAATAATTTTTTTATAAAAAA
>NW_017535074.1:2269413-2282499 GCF_001853355.1 Bactrocera latifrons
AATATACTAACAAATAATTAATGGTTTTATAATAAAAATATTTTGAAATAAATCCATGAAAAAATGTATTTAAATTACAAAAAATGTTGCATCACCCTAATGGTAAAAGTAGATTAGTATGAGTTTAATGAACGCATATACAGCTGCATTAAATCGATTCGACTAGTTGATATTACTACAACTAAATAAGAGAGAGATAATCTAATTAATACAGAGGCTCACAGTGACGTATTGTTAAAAATAATCATGATTGGCAACGCGAGGTTGGTTTTATTTTTGTTAAACGACTCATTAACGCAGTAAGGTCGCACAGTTATTGTTATTCTTGGTAACTAAATAATGTTTGAGAGTTGAATAAAAAAGTTCGGGGTCATTGCACTTGTGTAGATACAATTTTCATAATTCATTGCGACTTGTTTTCTTCTTTCAAATTTGGACTTCTTTAAAACTTCGAAACGATAAATGTGTGATTAGTTGCATTATATTTCGACTTCTTTTCCTTCCAAATGTTGAATGTGGGACTTTTCTAGGTGTGAACATATCCAAATTAAGCTTATAAAGAAAGCCATATGTTTCTTCACTAGACCTCGTTTACTTTGATTGCGGTGAATTTGAAGCATAGTGCATGGAATGAGAAAATAGGAGATTTCAGCTACCCCTAATTTTAGGTTGTAAAGTAAAAATGTTGAATTTGCGTCCCTAAAACCCTCAATATAATATATATAATATTCGACTTATGAGTGTTTTATATGATAAGGACCTGCGAAATTCGACAACTAGGAACTGAGCGGTCCGAAAAGTTAGTTGGAACCACTCAGGGCTCTACTAAGAAGTTATCACTCAAATTCTGACAACAGTGCACCTGTAAACTACTAATCATAAATACTACTATGAGCCGTCCGCCGTTTCCCTTAAAGGAGTCTCCAAATACACTTGTTATATTCGAATACTCGAAACAGTTGCTAATGTCAATTTTCGAAATAGCCTTCAATGGGCAATATTACTTTTACTTTTCTTAGGCCCAAATGATCTTTCAAAATGATTTTCACTATCCTTCCGATATTCCAACGAAGCCAGTAAGTTCTCTGACTGTTAATCGTCGATTCTCAAGCACCAGTTCCTTTATTTTATTGACGTGTTGATCAACAGTTGATGTTGATGGCGGCCGGAATGGACGTAGTTCGTCGTCAACGTGCTCTTGACCCTCTTGACCCTCTTTCAATAATTTGTACCAATCAAAAGCATTTGTTTGCAACAAAGAATTATCAACGAAGATCTTTTTCCAACAATCTGAACGTTTTGGTATCAGAAATTTGATTTCTCTCACACAATTTAATAGAACTTCTTTATTGAAAAATTTGAGCCATCGTCGTTCAGAATGCCAAGCGTTTACTAAACACAAATGATTTTTTATGTGAGGCTTGGCACACTGTTTTTCATAGCAAGCTAGGGTAAAAGTATTCCGCCGAATGAGTTTTCACGAGAAATTTAAATTAAAAAGTCTTACTATTTCGTGCCCACAGTAATATATATGTGTGTATGTATGTCTTCATGTAATTTCGCTGGCGAGTTAAACCTTTTTGTATCCTTAAGTCCGTTGCTTTCAGGCATCAACGCACACGCCACTATTAGCTTTACGATATATTGTATGTGTAAAATTTGATAGCATTCATTAAATTCAAATACACATGTGCAACAATAACAAACATTTATAGGCTTCTATATATATATGTATGTATAAATATGTTTGTGTTTATGTACGACGGAGAGCGGCGGCGGTGTTCGACGCCTTCGTGTGGCCAACAGCGTAGGGATATCAATTTCAGCTTAAGAAGTTTCGCATTTTTTATGCTTTTGCCCTGATTCAGCGTTTTTCACAGTTTATGTGCCCAATAAATAACGGCGCATTCACTTGCTGCTAGCAGCGGGAGAAAAAATTATCGAAGAGGAAGGCAAAAATTAACGAGCAAAATTTACATGGTCATTTATTATTGACAAACACGAGCCAAAGTGATTTCCGAAAACCGATTTAAGTTACTTATGGCGACAGCTGGTATTCGGCGGAAGCAACGATTTTTGGTTATATGACACTGACTTGTGTCACTTTTAGATTATGTCTGCATATATCACATTACTAAACCGCTAGTTGTGTTCACACAAAATTATTAAATTTAGTTTACAGTTACTAAACAGGTTTCGAAACAAATGTTTTCAAGACATGTGACGGTAAATATCACATCTGAAACTTTTGTATACCTGAAGCAATCAGCTTTTGAACATTCCTTTTGTATTGGAGTGTGTTCCAAAAAACACTTTTGATCTTGCAAGCTCTTGAAAGCCCGAACAGACCTGACTTTTTAAGACCGCATTTTATCTTATCCCTTCCAAATCTATCGAATGAGCAATAATTCCATGCAAAGCAGCCTAACTAAGTCCAGGAACGGTTCCGATCGTAGAAATTTTAAATAGGGAGCCATTTCCTACTTATTCACCTGTGTCTTTAATTTTAGGAAAGAACTTAACGAAACCCCTGACAAACCTAAATCTTAAAAATTGTATTAATGGGTACTTATATTAGCGCAGGGCTCTCAAATCGAGATAAAAAGTTAAGTCTCATGACTCAGGAGAGTCTGAAGTAGGCTAGGTCCTTCTCTGCCAGGTCAGGCCAAGTAGAACTTTTCTATTGAATACTTGGAATGCCGACAGATGTTGTCATCGTCCATGCCTGTGCACTATATATCGGAACGGAGGTGATGAGTGACTAGTAGAATTTAGTCTTTGTTAGATAGAGGACTTATACTTCTCAATTGCTTACTCATTCTAAAGTAGCTCCTTTTGGCAAGAGTTGATCTGCGTTGGAATTCTGGCCGAATTTGTTGTTGATATTTATACTGGTTCCAAGATAGATCTATGACTTCGTAGTTATGACCGTCAACACTGAGCCAAGTCGCGAGTGCAAGGACTACTTGTTTCTTTCGTCTTGCCCCTCGTTCATTACCAGACCGTTTGGCTTCGCTTCTTTGTCCAACTTGAAGAAAGCAGAACTAATGGCGCGGTTGCTGTGGCCAATGATATTGCTGTCATCGGCCTACGTCAGCAACTCTACACTTTTGCAGAAGATTATACCTTCTCTATTCAGATCTGCAGCTCGAATTATTTTCTCTAGTAGTAGATTGAAGAAGTCGCACGATTGGTGGTCGCCTTGGCTGAAAACTCGTATGGGTTTCACAAATTTTATGCTTTTTTCTGTCATTCAGCAGGCTGGAGAAGTCTTCACTTCATAATTTCAGTATACTCTGGGCATCATTCGCTAGATCACCTATGAAGGTTCTAGAGAGTAGGCAGTCTTTTTTCTCTGCACTTTTCCCAAAACCAATGGTTTCATGTGCAGCTGTAAGTAAGTAGCTTGAAATGCTGTCCCACAGTTCCCTTATACCATTTGCTGATGAGTGCTCTCAAAGAGCAGGAGTGCAAGTCGAGTTTCGAGAGTCCTCAAAAGAAATTTATAAAAATAGTTGGCAACCCTAAACATTTTATTTTTACTTTCTGTCGACTTTAATATAACATTTAATATTATTTCTATTAATATTTTTTGATAAGCCATGTTTTCATTCCTTTTTTCATATTTTATTTCTCATCCCTTGACTACCTGTTTGTACCACATATACATACATATATCCATCTCACTGTGTGGCATATAGCTAAATATGAAAGGTTATTGTTGTTGGTATTTCTCTATGTGCACTGGCGCATAAAAACCAAGTCCAACCGCATTGCAACCCAATTCCATTTATTCCGACATATTCACCTACGAAGCGACGAGTCTGCGGACAGGTGCTGTCGGTTTTAACATTGTCTAACTGTCCGCCCGTCCGTCTGCTTTTGCTAAAATTATACATTTTTGTGAAATATATGCTTTTAGTGGTTACTTGCAACGTTGGGTATGCGTTTGTAAGATTTAACAGGATGATATCATTTCAGTATGAAGCTTACAATAAGGGTATATCCAAGATATATCTAAGTTGGTTTGATATCTACGTGGAAAGAGGAGTGAGGTCTTCCAGCAGCATGAAAATAAACTAAAATTGTTTTGGAGAATCCAGCAATTGGAAAAAGAAATTTTAAGGAGTCGAGGAATCATCCTTTTAAAGGGCGTTATCTAAGTTCATTTACAGTTACTTTTAGAACCTAAAACAGTATTTAGCATAACCTAAACTAAGCCTGTAAATCATTCATGTTCGAAAATTGCTTCCTCTCCAGCTTCCAGTAGAAGTCTTTTCCAAACCGTTTCAAATATAATAGTGATCGCTTAAGTTATCATAATCTCAGCAGTTAATGAGTAAATCCTTACTCAAGCAGAAAATTCTTGCGATCGAACAAAACATCCTGAAACAACTGTGGGCTTTTGAAAGGACCAATGAGCAATCATGTTTCAGATATGATTTGAACCAACCACTATCTAATAAATGATAGACCCGAGATCAATGTCATTTCTTTCTGATTGCAATCGGTCACAACAGTCATATTTACAGTCTTATTTTTGCATCAAAATCGAATATTTTTTTTTTGAAGTGGATCTTTACGATGGAAAAATCATTATTTCCCACTCTCTCGTAATAAAGTATCTCCATATATGGACCGATTTTAATAATACCTTTAAATTCTTCGATTTAATACCATTGAACAATATTGAAAATTTATTTCAGAGTTGTCATCTGTTCATAATTTATCTATCTCAAATTAATAAGATAAGCATAATATTGTTATAAAAGCGTCAAGCTAAGTTTATCTAACAATATTGAAAAAAAAAAGAGTTGCCACCTGTTCATAATTTATCTGTCTTAAATTGATAAAATTAGTGAACTATTATGATAGAAGCTGCAAACTAAATTCATCTAACAACATTGAAATTTTTTCAGAGTTGCCACCTGTTCATATTTTATCTATCTTAAACTGATAAAATTAACGAAATATTATTATTGAGGGGTCTAAGTAACTAAGGTTGTATAACAATATTGAAAATTAGTTTCAGAGTTGCCACCTGTTCATAATTTATCTGTCCTAAATTGATAAAATTAACGAAATATTATGATGCAGGCCTCAAACCAAAGTCAGCTGAAAAAAATTTTAATTGTAAAATATTTTTGGAAAGGGTGCCACCATAAAGCGAAAAAAAATAAATACAATATGGCAATATTTTGGTAGAAAGGCACATTATTTATGAAATCTTTAATCTTTATAGAAGTACTGGCAAGTAACAGCTTACTTTAGTTTGCACAAGCCAATCGTATCAATCTTGGGATGTGATAAATGAAAATTTCAATGAACATATTTTGTAAGAGGTCTAGTAAAAAGACTATATTGCATAATATGAATCGGGAACGGCGTACGCATTCGAAAGAATTGTATTAAAAACCTGCTCTGATAGCTTTGTGATTATTGAACTAAGTATTGTTGGAGCACAGTTCAAAGATGGACATCAGAAGATTTCAAAAGTAAATCAATTACGACAATGTTAGGGGAAAACAGTTCTGATTGAGTTTCGATGAGCCGACGCAAACGGTAGATAAGCAATGATCCACTGTCAGTTAGGGTTTACTGTTTATTTGGTGAGATTGACATGGCACCGTCTGCTATAAACTACTCCTCCTCCGTCTAAACCATTAATTTGGACCTGTAGCATTAACAAGCTGATCGTCTGAAGCAAGCAATAGCCCAGAAACGAACGGTTTACGTCAATAGGATAAGAGTTATCTTCGACTTATCGATAGGGAATCGCCAGAAGCCGCGGAGAATTGATTGAGGAGTTCTTATGCATCCAACTTATAGACCCGATTGGCACCTTTTCTTATATATGTCGAATGCTTTTGCTGGTGAAAAATTCACCACGAGAAAAGCTTATGAATATCGACTTTTCTGGTGTATGGATTTGTTTTTGCTGCACTTTTTATAATCGATATATTTTATCACACCTTACATACTATAAATTAAAAACCTCAGTTTGGATTGTCATACAAACTTCTCAAGTGCCATCTAAAGCACGATTACTCAGCTAAATCTACTTTGAACGCATAAAATCTTCAAATCGCAGCCGACAAAGCACTGCAGAGATTCGCAAGCGTAAAGTTTAACGTGAGTTCACGATGAATTCAGCGACTCAATGTGTGGGGTTAATCGGAGCGATATCATTAGCATAATGAAACCATTCAATTAAATGTAAATATTTTACATGCCACACCAAGTCATGCCACATTCGAATATGAGCAATGCCCATGAAATCACTTGAGCGAAGCGGCTACAAACAATTACAACGAACACACACACACATATATATAATGTATAAGCTCGGGTGCGTATGATGGCATTAGCTATGCAAACTATTTGGCCGACGCCGTTTTCGGGACCAAGCAGAATCGGACGATTGAAGGCGAGAGATTTCATGCTCAATTTAGTGCATGAGCAGAGCAAATCAAAGCAACAACAGCAACAAAGAAGGCAGCAACTGACCTCAACGCACGAGCCAAATCTACACCGATCCGCATTTCTACGCCAGACTTATGAGTCAACTATATTTGTATATGTGTGTGTATGTGTGTGCGTATTTATATTTTCCTGTGTGCGGTTGGCCGAAGCGAAATCTTCAAACTTGTTAGGCAAGTCAAGTCATCACTGCCAGCCGGTTCGTCGACAGTGGCAGGGGCCGAAAAACGAAACACGCACCATGTCAGACCAGCACTGCTCCCCCTTACTCTAACTCCTCCTCCTCATACTCACTTATGTCTCGTTGTTCTGTCGATTTTTTTCGCCTTTGTTTTTGGCTTTTGTTGTTTATGTCATTTTAGAAAGTTTCTACTTGTCGGTCTTAATTTGACTTTGAAGGTATATTTTGTTCAGGCATAACTTTGTGCAAGTATTTGTTTTGTGTATATATTCGAGTTGTTGTTGTTGCGTTGTCAAGTCGCCAAACCTAATGCTTGTTGTCCTGTCTCGGACACTCTTTGAAGTTCGATTTTGTTCGCCTTCTTGGTGTAGTTTCAACTACTTCTTTTGTTTGTTCTCTCTTGTTTTTGTTGTTGTGGGTTATTTTTGTTGTTCTTGTTGTGTCAACACTTTTTATGCAAACAATGGCCGAGTGCTTGACGGCTGTGCGGCGGAAGGGCTGCGGCATTGTGACAACCTCAGCAAAAGCCAAAATTTCAAAGTGGCTCAAGGTAAATATGATGCGATAGGCTTTCCGGCGGGTGTGGGTCGTTCGTCAACATTGCTGGTCATTTGTAAGTCTTAAATGTATTTGTATATTAGAAAGTTCTTATCGCCAAATGAGACTGAGCTGTCGCTTATCTGCTGTAAATTTGGCTTAAAACTCGATTATTTTAATATTTGCTTATTGTTTGTTTGTGGATTCAGTCAAATTTTGTTGTTGTTGTAGACACAAAGGAATTGTATACTGCAAATTTGTAGAAGATTTCTCTGTCATGATAACTATGCATTTTACTATATTTGATGCACAAATTGCTCTGGATACCCGATAATGCTTGAAAAGAACCTTGCGTAACTGGGTTTTTCAAATTCCGTGGACGAAATATGAGCAACATAGACGAAGAGCGTTCAAAAGATCTCTCCATCTCTCTAACGGCCGAAATTATCGTTCCTATCTCGAAACTATCCGAACCTATTCCTGCCTCCAACCACTTCATTTACACGTCCTCCAAACTAATATCTGATATTTTCGGCCGCTGACGTCTGAGAGTATTTTTTAAAGGGCGACGTTTTCTACTTTTGTAAAGAAAAAACACAAAACTTTAAAGGTAATTGGGATGTGTATTATCAATCGAAAAATCATTCTTTGGCATTTATTTTTTGAAGGTTATCTCTTTCATATTTTGGCTGCGGCTACATCTCAGATGGTCCATCCGTTGAGTCCAATTTTCGATGACTCGTTCGAGTATTTCGACTGGTAACTAGCGACTGACACGTGTCATGTTTTTCTCCAAGATCTGATTCGAAGCGGGCCGGTCCGCATAGAAAAGCCAAACGGTATGATATCCCACGATCTTGGGGAATAAATAATCGACCGGCCAAACCGTGATATTATCTGCTCACCGAAGTGATCTCTCAATAAATCCATTGATTGATATTTTGGAACCAAATGTGCCCAATAATTATGGTGCGATTTTGGTCGCCATTAACGGTTATGTTCTCACCGGCGTCATTTTTATAAAATATGGACCGTTGATTCCACTGACCTACAAACCACACCAATCCGATGTTAGGTTTTGAATAAAATGGCAGCTCTTGAATCTATTCAAGTCCCAAATGCGAAAATTTTGCTTGTTTACATGCCCATTGAGCTGAAAATGTGTCTCATCGCTGAACAAAATTTGGCTCGAAATCGTTGGATCTTCTTGGAGCTTTTCAAGAGAACATAGAACTAAGCGATATCGCTTCGGAAGATCGGACGGCTTTAGTTCTTGCACAAGCTGTTTTTTTTTTTTGTACGCTTTCAATCACGACTTAAAGTCGCCTCATACCTCAGACCGAGTTGCTGCGAATGGAACCACATCGACTCTCCACGGTCTTCGTGTACACTCTCAGCTACGGCTGCTATATTTTTTTTTCACTGCGTGCTGCACATGGTCTTTTCGGTCGAATATTATCCAATAATGAATACTTGGTCTCAAAATGGGTGATGGTGCTCCGATTCTTACGCTCAGTGTTATCAACCAGCAGGGGCAATGGTTTTATTGAAAACCTGAACAGTTTCCTGAAGAAAGATGTAATAACGTAGAATCTTTAACCCAACAGCTGTTGTCATTTCGCTTGAAGAAGCATTTAAAGGCATTATCTAATGCAATTATCCTTCATTTGCAGTAAATAAGGGAATGCAGGGAAGTATCATGAAACGTAAATTCGTTACATTAAATATTCATAATAAACACTTTCATAATTGTCGAGTGCATTTAGCGTTAAAGTGTCGGCAAATAAAGCAAAAACAAAAACAAAAACAAAAAAATTGCATTTATTTGCATAATGAAAATGGAAAACGCAGACTAAATTAGTGTCAAAGTAAATTTGCAAAGTGCCATCAAAAGTGCATTAAATTATTATGAATTTAAATGACGGCAAAAGTTTAGCAAATTAACATACAAATAAATATTAATATATACATATATACATATCTATTATGTAAGAATGAGATACTGTTATCTCACTGCAATAAAATAATATTAAATTTAATGCTACAAGTTGCCAGATAGCACAGAAAATCTATAGTTATGAAGCAATGACAGACAATACTATTACCAAAAGTTATCCAAAATTAATTTTTTCAAAAATTTTTCATAAAAATCGATTTTTCAAACTTTCGTAGTAATTGTAAATAAAGCTATTATTTTCTGTGGTTCATGACGTCACAAACTAGTATACTTATCTGTCAAATGTACTGCACAAAACTGCCGTAATGCCATCAGTGCAGAAAACTGCATAGATAGCTACATTTTTAAAGGAGTTGCCACTTGTTTCGAAGTTTTCTTCAACTAAATAAATATGAACAACGAAATTTTTCAATGTACTGTATATATTAATCTGAAGAATTTGAAATACTTTTAAGGCGTTGCCACCTGTTTATATCTTTTTTATAATTTTACTTCTATTAAATAAAAATAAAGATTAACGAAGTTTTACCATAGATTTGAATTCAAATATGTTTGAAATATTTTAAGGCGTTGCCACCTGTGTCGAAGTCTAAAAACAAAATTAAAAAAAAAATAAAGATCACTGAAGTTTTTTTTTATATCAATAGGAATATACAAAATTTTTAATATTTTAAGAAGTTGCCACCTGTTTACAATTTAAACCCTATTAAATAAAAGTAAAGAACAACGAAGTTTTATAATAAGTACATATGTATCCAAAAATATTTTAAATATTTGTAAAGGGTGGACATCTGTTTCGAATTTTAATTGAATGAAATAAATTAGCTGAACAAAGTTTTTCCACACAGATTTAAATCCCAAGAATATTGTATTAAATATTTTTAGTGTTTTGTCACATGTTTCGTATTCTAATTCAATGTAATAAATAATGTCGGCGAAGTTTTTCAATAAAGATACCAAACCAAAGAATTTTAAATGTTTTTAAAGGATTGCCACCTGTTTCGAAGTTTCAACTTTTATTTATAAAAATAAAGGTCAGCGAAGTATTTCTATATCGATAGCGATAAAAGGAATTTTAAGTATTTTTAAGGAGTTGCCACTTGTTTAGAATTTTAATTATATTAGATAAAAAATAAAGAACTATGAAGTTTTAAAATTGATACACATATGTACATATATACATATGCATTTAAATATATTTTTAATATTTTAAAGGGTTGCCAGCTGTTTCGACTTTTAATTAATTTAAATAAATAAGGTCGACGAAGTTTTCCCCACAGATATTGACCTACAAAATTTTAAATATTTTTAGTGTTTTGCCACATATTTCGAATTTTAATTCAATACAATTAAAAAGAATAACGCAATTTTTCAAGAGGGGTTGCCATCTTTTTCAAAGTTTATAAAAAAAATGTTTAATCAAAAATAAAGATCAACGAAATTTTATTTACAATAAATTATGTTCATCAATCTAATACTTTTAAAAAGGCTAACAGTTAAAATTTTCATTGAAGAGGATTGCCACTAAATGATATAACCGTTTTTTTTTCAATGAAATGAAATTATAAAATTAAAGAATAAAATGAAAGTACTAAACGCAGCAGATTTTAGGAAGTTGTATGATAATATAATAGATATTTTTTTGAAAAGCGTTGCCAGCTGTTTGAAAAATTAATAATTGGGTTTTTCGGTATCGGTTAAAAGATCTTTAAAGATTTACCAGCCATATTTCCTCCATAAATATGTATAAACCACTTTTCTGTTTGCTATAAGTAAGCAAATTTGGCATTCTGCTATAAAATTTGTAAATTCGTTCAAAATTCACACTTTCGGTTACAATAACCCAAATGAAGATGAAATGAATATTCTGTTGAATTAATTTTCTCATGAATTAATGTTCTATGTTCAGCATATAAGCGCTGTTTGCATAATCATCTACGCAATTGTATGTATAGAAGCATATTCTTACTTATATGCCCATGTTACTAATTATGTGTATGCGCCTGTACAAATGAACGTTACTCATACGCACCATGCGACTATTTCTGCTGCCACTTGTAGCCGAGCAAAATGTAGCATAGAAGACAATAAATATATATACTAAACACGAAGAAGACAGGCGAACGAGTATATCGGGATAAATATGAGGAACATTAGGGTGTGCTTTAAAATTTTTGATCGATATCAAGAACAAAGAAAACGTAATTTTGAACACGCTTGAAGAGAATTCAAAAATTCCCAATCCCAAAAAAAAATTATTTTTAATTCTAGTTTTTAATAGGATTCACTGAATTTTGGGCGTTCTTCTTAGTTGTCTTCATGCAGATTTCTAACTACAATATATAATAGTTTCTTTGTATGAGTTTCCGAAACTTGTACATTTTCTTATGTACTTTAGTACCTCCCTAATATTATTCCTTTTCTTCTGCACTTTAGGATCACCCTAATATTCATGTCTACTAACTGCGCGTTGTAAACGCCTGATTTCCAACCGAGTTTCGCTGAAATCACTCGCACTGTTTACTGTTGCCTTCGACCGCGCCATTAACACGCACACTTATGCACAGACAGTAACACACACGCGTACAACATGCCACAAATAAGTAATACTCTATGTAAGACTAACAAGCAGCAAGCTCTAAGCAACCAAGTGAACAACTTGCGCCGTCGGGTTTGTTACCGCCACACACACACACACACATGCACACATACACAGATGCGCATATAAATGTACATTATATAAATGTATGTGTGTGTATTCAACTCGCACCCCAAACCAACAACAGTGTCAATCGCCGTGTGGCGCCTTTGTGTTGCCGCAAAGGAAAATCGATAAAATTCGCTTGGAAGTGGTTAGCAATCAAGTGACGTATAAAGTGCTCGCGCGAGTGTGTTAGTGTGCATGCGTATGTGTGTGTCCATGCATTTGTAAGCCAAAAGTGAAATTATCAACAACAATCAAACGGCGCTTTGTTGTTGCGGTGGGAAAAACTCGGAGTACAATAGGCGTAACTCAAATTGTTGCCGATGTTATCATTTGTAATATGCATGCAAGCATTAACAAAAACAAAAACGTAGCAGTGGGAGTTTGGGGGTTGAGTTTTTCCGCTGCTTGTTAAAACATATTTTATTGAGAGTCTTTAATTGCATACACACCGTTATGCGTGAACCCTAAATTCACTGCTTGAGGTTAGATGGTATTTCGGATAAGGTATCTATGGAGTGTTGAAAGCGAAATCTGCCATTTTGCTTGGGAGAATCTCTGTTGTATAGATTAGAGTTACAAATGTAAAAATTCTACATTTTTCGTGAGGTCCTCAAGCAATAAAACCTTGAAATCGTTTACATTGAGTAAAATATGTTTAAGTGTCAAACAAAAATCACAAAAAAATTATTCGAAATCGAATCCTTTCTGCAATTTGAGCTTGGGGAACAAGAAAAAATCACACGGCGTCAAATCTGGTGAATACGGTGGTTGATCGATGGTATTCATTGTGTTTTTCGACAGCTTTATCGAGACGAGTCGAGAAAGACCTCACTTTTAGAATATTTTCATCTGCTGAAGAGATCGTAGGTCGTCCAGTACGACGCATGTCTTCAAGGATCTCTTGACCGTCTTCGAAGCCTTTCTACTGCTCGTAAGCTGGTGTTTTTGATAAAACTTAATCACCGTACGCGTTTTCCAACATTCGCAACCATTCCGATCGCTGATAAAAAGAGGTTCTCCCTTTAGGTTTTTATTCCAATACAAATATTTTATCTATGCATTTCTTTCGCTCTCTTGCACAATATATTAAATTTCTGGAAGATCTGCTGTGGACGCATCTACAAAGTTTTATGTCGGTGTTCTGTCATCAGCAGTAATCCATTTTATGGAAAGGAGCAAAATTCAGTAAATTACGATTTGGGACAAAATAAATATTTTTATTTA
>NW_017535074.1:2283043-2287008 GCF_001853355.1 Bactrocera latifrons
TGTATTAAACTGATTAAAGTTTAAGATAATTAGAAATCAAAAGATTTTTTTAATAAGGTTGCCACATTAAAAAAATCTCGGAATCAAACTCGTAACATATTCTCCTCTATAAATTATATTAAACGATTTTTTTTTATATTCATAATTTTGATTTTTAAAAAATTTTGTACTGTTAAATGAAGATGCCAGATTATTAAAATTAAAGTAAATTTAAAATATGACTTAAATGCTTTTAAAAATTCCAAAATATTAAAATTAAGAAAGTTTTTCAAACAATTTTAAATTGAGTGGCCAGATTGTTAGAAATTAAATATTACACAATAAAGTTATTCAGAAAAATTCATAAAAGATGGATGGAAAATAATTGAGGTTTTCCACTGCGACTTATGGCCTTTTGTACCCTCTCCAATATCACATATGGTCATAAAGATCCAGCATTCCAGGAGCTTGAGGTTATGTGATCCCTATCCACGTTGGTCTTAGGGCATTGAGTCTGCCTTTACAAATTGCTGAACATTCTGGAATCAGGTTTTCTAGGGTTTCCTGTTCGCTGTCACGAAACCGACTGTTTGTGCAGGAGACTATACCCATATTGGACAAGTGTTTTTTGAGTTTGCAGTGCTCTGTACAGAATGTTACAAGGAGTTGGAATATGCTAACCATGGAAGTCTTTCGAAGGGAGATATGGGCTTAACTACATGAGCATGAAGTATTGAGATTTTCTACCTGATGGTAGGTTAACGCAAACTGCTTAACAGGCCGTACCAATATTCGTAGGCGAAGAGTCTCTTATCGATAGGATAATTTTGTTAAGAAAAGTCGGCAAATTATATCCATAACGCCGGGATCAGGATTGATTCTGAAAATGGATATAGTCGGTCTTGCTTGGGAAGCAATGGTTGGTTCAGGGTAAATGAGAACTTGCATTCTTGTTCCTCGGATAATTTTTTAAAAAGGGAGGAGTTACTTCAAGAAAAAAAAACTGTGTTTTTAAGAGGAATTTTAATTTAATAATTAAAAAAGGGTACTTTTACAAAGTCCTTCACTAATCGTCGATACATTTTGAAAATTTTTGGATTACCTTGCCCTTTTAGACGATCTTCCGCAAAAACGCGGTGAGGAAAACTTTTCTGTTTAAAATTATCTAAAATCAAAAGCCAAAAACATTAGTTTTTTGTCGTTTTAGCTTAAAAATTTTTGATTATTATATTATCTTCTTTTATTTTATTTATTTTCTTATCTTATTTCTTATCTTTTCTTATTTCTTCGAGCACTACTTGACAAGCACATATATCTAAGAAGGTGGTGTGAAAATTTCAAGCCATTGAGTTGAGCTGTTTCGGAGATATTTTCCTCCACGACTCTGAAAGCAGCGATTCGAGAAAAACAAAAAATCTTACAAATACGTTCATATCTCCGAAACTATCCGACAATAGTAGTAACTTAAATTTTTCGAAGAATATTCCCAATTGTATCGACATTCAATATACGTACCAATATAACCCCTTAAATGTAAAAGTTCTTGGTTTGACGTCAATTCTCTCGAGGGAAGTTGAGTCTTGGAGTTTGAACCTTGCAAAAAAAAAATAAGAAACGAATGAGGATCTTATTCCTTAAAAACTGCCAAAAGGCACGGCATTCAAGAAGTTTTATTTATCGACTAAAATCTAGAAACGACCTTATCAATGTTTACTTGCTAAGGAGAGCTTTCAAATAGCATTTGGTAATGCACATGTGTTCCATGGATATTGTTTTAAGTTTAATTTCAAATTTAGAAGACAATAATTTAGAGATCTCGGTAACAGTCAAACCTCTGAATACTTACTAACGCAAGTTCTTTAATAAGAATCCTTGTAACTTTAAGCGTCCATAAGTATCAATCCAAAGGAATTTTTTGGAACATTTGAAGGCCAATAAATTGAAGAATATAAGACGGACCACCAGCGATCATTTTTTGTGTAATTTCTAGATGTTTTTTGAAACTGAAATCGTATATTTCGGAGAAATTTTGCATTAAGCTGAAGTAATCAAAAAGTAAAAGGAATCCGTTTGTCTTGAAGCTGAGCAGTGAACACTTTTGCTATGTGTCCGAACGATTATGTAGTGTTTTCAGAATACTCAAGTGAGTTAGTGAGAAACATCAAGATCAAAAAGAAAAAAATTTAATAAAACCGGATGGTCTCAAACACTTTCATCCGAGGCTGTTTTGTCCTTTTCAGTTAGTATTTTTTACATGGCTGATGCCAAACCCGCTCACTCCAAAGTGAATGGCGCTCAGAGAATTTCCTCACTTGCGCGAACTTCTACATGTTACACCATCTTTCAATACATACTATAGAATATGGTACATATAGTGGTACCTAGTTCCTAGTTATCCACAATCCCTCCTCTGAATAAACCGTCAAAACAATATGCAGATAATGAGGCTGCAAAATTGAGGGCACTATGTTCTGCGAAATGAAGGATTAAAATATGCGACGACAACAATAAGCAAATCAGCGGGATGAATGAAGGCAAGCGAGATGAGTAAAATAATATAGAAAGCGCAAAACAATCACGTATTCTCTTTTACTTTCACTTATGCCACATTTCTAGTGCTTTCTTTTCGCCACTCTTAAAGATTTGTTAGCACTGGCTTCGCACTGCCTTTGCCTCCAACTCATTATCCTTTCCTTGTTGAGCGTTGCAAATCTTTACTTGGCTTTTGCTCATTTAGCACGGAAGTAACGGTTTCACAAAAAAATGTGTTCGCATTCATGCGAGATACTCAAAAGTTGCCGCGTGAGTTTAGAGCGTGAGCGAGAGTGGTGGGGAGAGTCGGTGTGACGATGGCACAGCAGGTAATTTTTAATCCCCTAGAATCAGCTAAGCGGAAAGTACGCGAATATGTAAACACAAAGTTGCAAAGTACAATACAATGAGGTTGGAAGATTTGCAATTCGCTGTTGATTGACTTCGTTGACTTACTGACTCGCTAACTGCATGACACGCTGACTCCACAACTGACTGAGTGACGCGCCGGCTCCTTGACTCGGCAACTGATTGACTCGAAGACTGACTGCCGCACCGAGTTACTCGTGTGCGATTAAGTCGAAATATCGTAAACAAATTCGAAAGGCAACAACAATTGCGGATACGAAGTAGCGTATACTTTATCGTTGCATACTTTTAGGCGCGCACGCTTTGCAAACAATTCGCTTGATTGCTTTTCTTACTTTACGATCTGCCACATGTGCTACAGCTTGCCTCTTACACGCTTCAATTGCAATTTATTTTCGACTTCATTGTGTCGGGTTGGCGGAGCTTAGCTAATTTTGCGCTCCTTTTCGAGGATATTATTTGATGGCAGGCATACCTACAGGTATATGATGCCATTTATTAGCTGTTGCCGTAACTTGACATGAAGTTTGAATTTCGTGTGTGTGGGCTTGAGTTGTACTGTTAAAAACAGATGTGTAAATCATTGTCGACATTTGTGGAATGGTTGACTGCACCCTGTGGCAGATTGAGTGGCAGCGTCTTGACAGATAAGTCGCTCTTATTCAAAAATGTATGTTATACATATGCATTCGAATCAAAATTGTATTCGATAATATTTGAGTATTTTTATACCACTTACAATAATGAAGCGGGTGAAGGACCTAAAATAAATAGAGAAGATTTGGAAATTCGTCCTCGAGGTTATCTACCTCAGCTACTGCTATCATATTTAAAATATTTTGAGATATTCATCTCTGCTCAACCTCTGTCTGCGATCTTAGATTATTAGTATATTAAAATACCGACAGTTAAATAAGTTTTGCCTACTTTTTGGCGCCAATATCGTCTCAGCTTCAAACGCATAACACATTAAATTCAGTAAATTACGATTTGGGACAAAATAAATATTTTTATTTAGGACTTTGAAAAAGTAAAGTTGCCACATTATTAAAAATTAAAAAAAAAATTAGTAATATAATTTTAAT
>NW_017535074.1:2287697-2353616 GCF_001853355.1 Bactrocera latifrons
TGATTAAAGTTTAAGATAATTAGAAATCAAAAGATTTTTTTAATAAGGTTGCCACATTAAAAAAATCTCGGAATCAAACTCGTAACATATTCTCCTCTATAAATTATATTAAACGATTTTTTTTTATATTCATAATTTTGATTTTTAAAAAATTTTGTACTGTTAAATGAAGACTGTCTCTTATACACATCTAGATGTAAAATTTAAAAAAGTTTAATATATTTAAAAATCCCGGAAACAAAGTCAAAACAAATTAATTTTAGTATTTTTTGTTTTAATATTTTTAGATAACGCAGTTGCCAGAGTATTCAATGTTGAAATATATTAAAAATATATTTTCAATGCTTTTAAAAAGTCTAAAACCTTTAAACAAAGATAAAAGTTATCAATGTTTAAAATATAATATTTAGAAATCAAAATTTTTACATGAATAAGGTTGCCACATATTAAATAATAAAAGGAGCTAATGCAAAAACTAATGCCAAAAAGTTTGCTTAAATTCATAAAAATTTAAAATATTCATACATCTTTTATATCAGAAAAGTTGTTTGAATAGGGTTGCCACTTAAGCAAAAATGTAAAAAAAAAAATTTGAACAAAAAATATTAATAATAACGGGCTAACGTGCGAAAAAAAAAAATTTAAAAAAAATAATGTTAAAAATCTCATCTTCCATCCGCATCAACTAAAAGTGAAAATGGATTTTTTGACACCTAAGCTCCCTTTCCGTAGACCAGATCACATATTTTAGTTGCTTAAGTTCGAAAACAAAGTTGGAAAAAATAACATAATCCAAAAAATAAGGTTGCCAGATTAAAAAAAGTTAATTTTATTTGAAATTCCACTACTTGAGTATATCATCGACTACAATTCATATTTTAATTTTAAAAGCCGTAATGTACAGACAACTCATCCCGAATTCGAATGTTTAGATTGCAACGATAATCTAACACTAAATTTTTAATTATTTTTAAAATAATTATTTTTTACAAATAATTTTAAAAGAAACATTACTGTGAAAACTGTGCACAATAATTCGGCTTGTGGCTAGAAACTTAGAAAATTTATAGCTCATATTTAGCATCGGAATACAAATTCTCTCAGTTCTGCAACTGTCTTGACTTTAAGCTGTTTACTTGATATCTAACGGAAATGGCTAGATGTAATAAATTATCCACTAACCGACACTTGGTGTAATTGTATGTATAATTAATTCTCATTACACTCAGGAGAGCGGAGTTTACTGTTATGGAGGTTCATGTGAATACTTTACATGCTCCACCAAAGACCTAATCTACAATGCGCGTGCAAGTGCTATATGCCGACTAACATAAATACAGACAGCCAGCCTCGCATATATCACGACATCATTTAAATTCTTCGCTGTTGTTGTAGTCGATTTTTCAGCTGTGAATCTAAGCGTCAAATGAGCTTTGCCAAGTGGTGGACGAGACGACTTCGTCCTTGACTCTTAAAGTGTTTTTTCTTTCGCTTCGCAGTTTTCGCATTACAAATTAGTTACTTTTTGTTACACTTTTCTTTAAGTGTTGAGTATTTTTGAGAAGCGAAAGAGTCAAGTGTTTTTTTTTATTAAAAATGTGTTAAATAAAGAAAATAATAATAATAATAATTTCAGATTACTTTTAAGTAAGTCTAGAGAAGGCAGCATAATTTTATAAATTCCCGTTCTAAGCCATTAAAAAATGTCTTACCAGATTCTCGATCAACTTTTTAAAATACTCATGTAGTGTTCTGAAAATTTTTTTTTTAAGTAATGCATTTAGATTCAATAAAAGTACTATTATTTTACTTAGAACCTAGAATGGAGACAAGTTTCGAATCAGTATTTAAAATATCATCAAAAAGACACATCTTCCATATCCAAAGCTTTTAATATATTCGCTCCCGAAAGCTACTTAAGATTTGTAAAGCTTAAAAGCTCTCCATTTGAAAATGTTTAAAATGTCATTGAAAACGCACGTCTTCCAAAATGGAAGTTTCTAATTGGATTTTAGCTCTCTGAAAGCTACATAAAACTTATAAAGCTCTACAGCTTTCCCTTTGAAAGTGTTTAAAGTATCATCAAAAGGGCAAATCTTCTATAACAGAATCTTCTAATACTCTTTCCGAAAACTATTTAAGGCTTGTAAAGCTCTAAAGCTCTCCCTTTGAATAATGTCAAAATATATGGAACGATAAGATCTGTTATACCATTAAAAAACCACCAAACCTGTAGATTAATCTCAATACGTTTTCAAGGTTAGCGTATACTACACTCAGACCAACTGCTTCTTCAAAAAATTTCAAGCATTCTTGTGCTAATTTTGTATAATCAAAAATGTTTGAGAAGCTCGAAGTCTAAACCATTCACTTGCCCGAATCACGCAGGTTTCGGCCCCTTCAATTCTGGGAGTGAAAGCCCAGCTATCCAGTAGTATAACTCAAGAGGATACGGGAGCTTCGACACGCTCTCATTCTACTAATAGCGATTGTAAGGCACCCTTCCTTGCTACCTCATCAACTATAGAATTTCCTGCGATTCCGTTGTAGCGTGGCACCCATACTAGTCTTATCACAACGACACTATATGATATTGATAGGGAGATTAGGTATTCCTTGAACAACCCTGAACGCACTGTTAATGAATTCAAAACTATATCGCTGCTCTGCTATATGAGTCACTTGATGAGTGATGGTCACTTCTCTGAAAGAATCTGAATTCCAGAGTAGCAGATCTACTTGGCTTGGAAAACACTGCAATAGTCCCCAAGTCTGAAGCTGGAGTAGATAGAGAGCTCCTGACAGTAAACCCTCCACTAATCTTTCACCAAAGCTTTGACCCTTTCGTAAAGAACTCCACTGTCCCTTTCCTTCAATAATTTTTTCTCACCCACTACTGCCTCCCCGGGGCAGAGAATGAGTAGCCAGAGTTCGGTTTGAGGATTCCAATTTTCAAATGATCCAGTATGAAGTTAAAGTGAGGAAGGATTTACAAGGGTTCATACACGTGTTCTTTTAGAAACCCAGACTCTCTGAGTCTTATACCTTATGTACACCTTTTGATGATGTCTGCGGGCATGCAAGATGGAGTGGACCTTATTGCACAACACATGCTGATGACCGCCGCGCGTTGAACGCTCTCGAGTTTCTTTGAAAGTGTGGTCTTTTCTTGAGCCCTCCACCACTTAAAGACTCCATAGAACATAATGGCCTTGACTATGGTGTCATAGAGCCAGAGGACCGCTTTCGGTGAGAGACCCCCTTTTTGTCAAAGGCTTCTCTAGAGCAGTACAAGGTAATCAGTGTCTGTTTTGCTCTCTCCTTTATCAGTTGACTCCGATACCCTGAAAAAGGTATATTGTTATGCAACAATTGAATTTAATTTTTTCGAAATATGGAGCTCATATGACCGAAGATGAAAATAGCTCGCATCAAATTAATGCACATATATCTTGCATGCGACATTAAAATCTGCTAAAAGGTCACGTCGCTCTTCCAGCGCATTGTTGCTAATTGAAGTCAGGGCACTTGTTTAGGTAATTTCAACGTAACACAAACACCAAAAGCACCTAAATTATACATATATACACATACATACAAGAAATCAACAAATAAGCAGGCACATATACGTACATGCATATATATGCATATGTATATGCTAGTACGTGCATGTAGCACACACACAGAGTCATGCGCATTTAATTAAATTGAATGCGACGCACAAAAGTATGCAACACATTTCGAAATAAAGTTTACGACCTTCGTGCTGCGCCACGAAACATAAAAAAGAATTTAAAGTGTGCGTCGCCCTTTTGAATTTACATATAACTGATTCACTTTTGAAACACTGTACGGCGCGTGATTGTCGTGCGGACACTTTGACGCGAACGTGCGCAAATACCTTTTGGAGTGTGCTTTTAGGCGTACAACCCAAATGCGCCAAATGATATGCAATGAAATGAAAGCAAGAACGCGCTGAAGTTGTAGGCAAACATTCGACACAAAAGCGGGCGCGCGCAGACACTTGGCTCGGCTACCGAAATGTATGTATTAGTGACAAAAAAATTGAATTGTAATGAGTAAATGCCAGCGAAGAAACTGCAGAAGAATTGAAGACGTGTGAAGGCTGTCGCAGCGGTGGCGAATGGCTGAAGGTAAAAATGAGCAAAATGAGACAAATAACAAATAAAAATGTAAATAAATGCAGTTCATGTGAACTTGCACCTCATGGATATGCTAAATCTCGCTCGCTTGTTGACACTAACTGTAATGAAAGGTGCAACAACAAAATTAATGCAAAAAGTAAAAAAAAAACAGTGAAATTTACAAATGAGTAACAAACTGTATATGTGCAAATACATATGCATATAATTAATGTGAAGAAAAATATTTTGACTTAGTGGCTTTGAAGTTATCGTACAGATGTGCATACATACAATTATATGTTTGAATATATGTATCTAAATATATTTTAAATATGTATGTGTTAAGGTTAAAAGTCTATTTATATTTTGCATAGGCAAACTGGGATCCTGAAGCAACTGAACAAAATTAATATTATATAATATAAGCATGAAAAATATATCGGGTTACACAAATTTAATATTCATGTTATTTTAAGGTTACCATATAATTACAAAATGGGTTTTTTCAAAAAAAATTATAACGATATCAATTAGACAAAAACATCACTTTGTGAACAAATTTTAGAGACACATTGTTTAAGGTTGCCACCTGTTCGAAATATTTTTTTATTTTTGAAAGAATATAATATAATATAATTATTACTACATTAATAAAATATGGACAGTTTATTACAATTTTAACATAATTTTTTTTAAGGTTGCCATCTAATAACAAAATGATTTTTTCATAAGAAATTAAAACGATATACGTTGGACATAAATATTATTTTATGTCAAGTTTTTAGACACACATTTTTTTAAGGTTGCCACCTATTCGAAAAAATATGTAATTATTTAAGGTTGCCACCTGTTCAAAATATTTTATTTTTTATTTTTGAGATAATATAATATAATATGATTACTACGACATAAATAAAATATGGACGGTTTATTACAATTTTAACATTATTTCTTTTTAAGGCTGCCACCTATTCGAAAAAATATGTTTTTTCTTGAGACAGTAATGCCATCTAATCCAAAAATAATTGCTTCATAAGAAATTACAACTAACAACAAATGTTGTTTTAAAAAATTTTTTGTACATTTACCAACATTTAAGGTCGCTACCTACTAGAAAGTCGATCTTCTTTTTTATCTTTGAAAGAAATTTAACAATAAGAAAATTTTAAATACTTCATAAAAAAATTAGCTGAGAACAAATATTATTTAACATTTTCGAAAAAATAACATTAGAATACTTTTTTAAGGTTGCCAATTTTAACAATTGTAAGGAAAACTTTTAGACATAAATATTTTTTAAGGTTGCCACCTATTCAAAAAATAACATATATTTTTTTAAAAGAAATTTTAACAATAACAAAAAATTATTTTAAGAGATTCATAAGAAAATTTGTTAGGAAGGACATTTATTTAAAATTTTGGAATTAAAAATCAACAAAAAAAATTATATAAGGTTGCCACCTATTTGAAAATTGATTATTTCTTTGCTTTTAAAAGAAATTATAACAATATTAGTAGTGTCCAAAGGTTATGTATAATATGTTAAGCGTAAATTTTTTTATGTACAGGGTTGCCATTCAGATGAGAAAAATATTTGTACATTTAATTTTATTAAACGCTATAAATTAAAACAATACAAATTGAGAAAAAATATTACTTAAATTTTTCGAGTTAAAAATTCACAAACATTTTTTAAAGGTTGCCACCTATTTGAAAATGATTTGTTTTTTATTTAAAAAAAAATTAGAACAATATCAATAACGAAAAAAAATGTTTACAATATTTTAAGCATACAATTTTTTAGAGGGTTGCTATTTAATTCTAAACAAAATATATATTTACATTTGTTTTAATTAAATTGAATTTTAAATGTATTAATACTAGATCTTTATATTTTTCACCACACAATTTTTCTCATTTTTCTGGGAAAGCTTGGATTCATTTTGAGATGCTTTCTTAGAATCAAACCATTTTTCGATGTCGTTCTGTGAGTGGAACAGCTTCTGAGCCAGACCATGTGCCATCGAACGGAACCAGTAATACTCAATCGGAGAGTGCAATAGCTGGGGAATATAGCGATTAGGGTCAGTCTTTGCATTTAAGCGTTTTTAGGTAGATTTTAACGGATTTAAATTGTGAGGCTGAGCGTTGTCTTCTAGCAGAATCACATTTTCGTGACGCACCTAGTATTGTGGTCATAAGGAACCCAAGTTACTTTTTATTGAATCATTATCAGCGCATGTAGTCGCTCTAAACTAGCGTGGTGGGTGATCCCTATACCTATTCTGGCATTGATGTCATAAGGAACCCTTGTTTCTGCATCACTCCCAGCGCATGTTGTCGCTTTGAAATGGCTAGGCCGATGTCTCCCAAAGCTGAAGCAAGCTCTTCTTGCGTTTGATACGGATTATTATCCAGCAACGTTTCCAATTCACCCTCTTTGAAGGTTCGTGGCCTCCCTTCACGCGGAAGGAATATCGAAATCATCACGGCTCGTTTTCAATAATTGCAGTTTCGTTTTCAAATGTATGGGTTAAGTCTTTCAAGTTTTTTATATGTCAAAAAAAAGCGCCACTAACTGCTTTACCCATCTATGGATTTAGTTCATAATTGCAGAATTTTTTAAAATTTATTTTTGCCCTCAGGCAATGTACCAGTCTACCGCCCTCCAACAAAAGAAAATTATGAAATTGAAAATTAAAAAATTAGCTTTCAAAAGTGAAGTGAACACTGAAAGAACTCTCGAATCAATAACATAACCTTCAATGTCTCTCATAATGCCATCGAGTTCGCTCAATCACGTCTGTTGTTCTCGGCAAAATGGAAGTACATGGCTGTCTCTAGTCCACTTACAATTCTAATTACACTCATAAATGATTTTTCGAAATTTCGAATTTGAAAAGATCTCATTACAGCGCCGCCTGCCGCGCTGCCAGCTGCACTTTGCATTCAAATGACTTAATTATGATAAAATGGAGCGGTAATAAAAAAGTTCTTGAGAAATGGCGAAGCATTCTAAAGTGAATTACAAATGCCAGCGCGAGACAAGGCAACAGCGCTGCTCGTGACGGCGCGCGAGCAAGAGTGACGAAGCGACAGAGACCGGTAATTGCGAAAGCTTTCCAGTGGGGGAAGTAGAGGACGCGCGCGCTTATGGCCGCGGTCAAGGATTGAGTTATTGCACTTACGCGCTTTTGCAACGGTATAGCGGCGTACATGTCGGTGGATGTGTGGGCGCGCATCTCAAAGCAAATGCATTACAAGTAATGTTGTTGGACAAAAGTTTAGCAGTTTTGTGCTGCCCTCGGCCACTCGCCGGCGTGATTGCGCGCTCTAATGGCATGCGCCGGAGAAAACGCGAACCTTGAGCGTTGAGTGAAGGCAGCAACAGCAGGAGCTTGACAGACGGACATCTTGTAGTGACGGCGCGGCAACCAGCCCAGAGCGGCTTGTAATAGCAGCTGGCAGTCAAGTGCAGGGCAAGCGTTTTACTCGCATCAAAGGTGGCCGTTGCGGTGTGTATGGCGTATATGTGTGTGTGTGTACTTGTATACACTTATATATATGTATGTGTATGTGTGTGTAAAAAACTTTCGTCACACTCTCTGACCGGAAATTAGCTGCTCCGGCGCTGCACTACTCATGAAGTACGCCAACTTTGCTTGCACTTACGCTCCTTTTCGCCAAGTTTATTTATTTTTTCGACTTTATTTTTGTTTTTGACTTTTTCGTCGCTGCTTTGTGGCAATTTTATAAATAAATTACGCTGAATTAAAACTTAAATGTTGCAGAAGTCTTCACTCAGCTTCGGCGCTCTGTAAGTTGAAGCCGCGCGCGCTTTTCATTTGTAACAGTAAATGATTCAATTTTAGTTGTAGTTTTTCTATTTTTGTTTTCCGTTATTTATTTTTTTCATATTCTATTTTTTTTCTTTTTCAGCTTTTTTTCATATTCTATTTTTTTTTCTCTATTTTTTTACTTTATTTTCTATTTCCTTTACATGTTATATTTTTTTACTTCATTTTTGTTTTGCCATTCTCTTTATCCTTTCCTTTTCTGTGCTGTTTTGCTGTCACTGTTTATTAAATTAAAAAAGCCACGCTGTCCTCAGTGTTCTCGTAAGTGTCCGCAAGCTGGAAAAAGTGGTCTCGCTGCCCTTGTTCTTACATTACAAACTGCTGCGAGCGAGTTGTGGCAAATTTGTCCAACTTCATTCGAACAGCTGGTGTTGAAATACTTTGAAACGCATTGCGTTAATTTACGCAACGGCAGTGTTGTTGGCTTCCGGTTAATTTGTCTCGCTTCCGCTTTGAAATAGATTACAAGTCATGTAAAAAAAATTTAGAAAGAAAAATATCCGCCAAATAAAAGGGTAGAAAACTGGTAGAAAATCGGTTAGCTACATGTTAGTTAGTCGTTAGTTACTTGTTAGTTGTACCTTGAAGTTTTTGTCAACCAATGAAATTTGGTTTGAATTCGACGAATATGCTGACTCCTTATTCCCGAGAGTATTAACAATGCAAGTATGTCTAATAAATAACGGTAACACTGTTATTCCGTGTGCTTTGTCCATCAAAAATGATGCTCAAGATCAAGAAGCTTATAATTCAGTACAGCTCTTACATACTCTTAAGATTTAAGAGCCAACAATTTTTTTCAACCCATTCCATGCTAGTTCCATAATCGCTACAGAACAGACTCAGACTTATTAGCAGTTATCAGCCTTTATCCAGAGAGCATGTTGCTGGAACAGTCTTCATACAATATCTACCCGTATTCTTCAACAAATAGTGACTGGAAATGAACGAAACTCTTGAATATATCGCAAAGTACTGCTTATGCTCTTAAGAAACAGAGTTTAATGATCGCCAAAAAGGTCTCTTTACGTCTACTTCACAATTTATCTACTTCAGTTGACAGCAAGAATAAACTATATAAAAGACAACGTTAGCTTTAGTAAAACGCTGTTTGAAGAGCTTGATTAGCCAGAAAGTGTACCCTATAGGGTAATAGGTCAAAACTCATCCGAAACGAAAGCTAAAATAACAAACATTGAAGCATTCATGATACACATAATTTAAGTACTTTATGTCAGGGGAAGGAAGCGGGGAGGCGTGGCTGAGTTTTTAAGGGTTAAGAACGGTTTACCGCAATTTCCGGCAAAACCAATATACCTATAGAGAAGAGCTGTATGGCAAGATTGTGAGAAATAAAAAGGTCCTTTTGAATGTATACTTTTTTCACATAACCTCAACATTTATATGGAAATTTTATATAACCAATTTTTTTGGGGTTTTTACCACATTTTTATCTTGAAAATTGTTTCTCTTGCACGAAACTTGGTGTAGTTAGCTTCTAATGTAAGTACCAAAGATACTGTATTTTAAAATACTTATTTTTTCCATTTATTTAACGAAATTCGGTAGCTGTATTGCAAAAATCGGTACATTTTAATCCATACTTTTTATTAAATATTAATAGAAACGATGTGGATACCATATAATAGTGTTATCCATCGATCTTTAAGTATTTCGGTACTTTCGTAGTAATGCGGTACACTTCCTTCGATGGTTTTAAAATAAAAGTTAATATGAAAATTATTATCATCTAAGGTTTACAGTTAACTTAATATAATACGATATAATATTACTTTAAAATATATTTCTTAAAAATACCGATTTCGGTACACTAACACCGAAACTCGGTACAAATTATTTGAGTTATTTTGAACAACATTTAATTTTGAACACACATTTAAAGTATACTATTGATTCACTTACACTTCACATAGACAGCTTCTGAGATTTATTTTTTGCACTGTTAGTAAATTCGATACATTTTACTCAATATTTTTACATTTTAAATTATTACAACTATTTTTTAAATTGTATATTTTGAGAAAAATGCATATATTTATAATTTGAGGAGCTATTCATGAGTTTTTAATAAATTCGGTACACTTACAGACGATTTTGGGGTACAAAGGAATTTTAAAGTATTTAAAATCGTTCAATTTATAGCAGCTGTATACCTAAATCTGTTTTTTTTTTTGAGGTGATATTTTTTTAAAATAATAATAAAAAATAATAAAAAAAACTCGGTATATTAATACGGACATTCGGTACAATTTATTTGATTTACTTTGAATATAATTGGACTAAATCATTCTCAAAACATTCCATAAGCTTCACTTGACGTCTTTTATGCTTATTTTTGCACTATTAATATATACGGTACATTTTCCCTCAAAGTTCCCAATTCTAAATTATTATCAAATCTTTATAATTAAACACATGTAAATTAAAGAAAAAAAATTATTTATTTAATAGTTTTATTACGCTATTCATCGAATTTTAATAAATTCGGTACAATTAAGTTGCGCATTTTGCACTACAAACGAATATAAAAGTATTTAGAAATGTTCAATTTAAGTTGACTTTATATATTTCCTTATTCGAAAATAATAAAATTTAAAATATAGCAAACTCGGTACACCAATACCGAAATTCGGTACAAATTATTTGATTTATTTTAAATAAAAATGAAATAAACCGCCTTCAAAATATAGTATATCTTCACTTGCATAGCTTCTGAAGTTTATTTCAGTACACATGATGACATAGTGAACGCTTGTCAATTGAAGTTTTGATACAATTCAAATATACTCGTTCTTTGTCTCTACTGCAATGTTTTTTCATAAGTAGAGATTTAAATCTTCTTTTCGACTTTAATTCTGCATTTAATTATGCCTATTCTCTCTTAAAAATAATGGAACAGAATTTGCCTTACTATTTCTCGTACAATAGTGCTTGCTATTAGCGCTGACGTGCTGCATTGATGTCAGCGCTGTTTTAATGTATTTGTTATTTTTTTCAATTTTTTATCCCTTTTCCACTGCTCGCCATTCATCAAGCCGTTATTATCTATCAGTTTGACGTACATTACATTGCATAATGTGTTTGCACTATCGACACATATTCTTGCATTACATTTCAGTGTTGTCTTTTTTCGTCTTTTTTTAATTTAATTTTTTTATGCCTTTATCGCACAGTGTTTGCTTTTATGCTCAACAGTTTCTACTCGTTTCATTAATTTTAATGAGTTTTCGTTTGGCTTTAACAATTTTGCTGACGTCCATTTTTCATTACATTTCGCTTTGCTTTATCTGTGATTGTTTTCCTTTTTCTGTATTTTATGTGTGCTTTTTGATAGTTCTTACCGCGCCCGCTGCCTCAACGCAGACTTGCTTGTGTCGCTTCACTTTGGGTCGACATGTCGTATACGTAACTCATAGAGAGATTCATGTATGAAGCGACATGTGTGTGTGTTTTGTGTGCGTTAGTGTTTGTGTGCTTACAGCCTTGGCAATTGCCGCGCTCATATCTCATACATCTGCATAAACACACACACATACAAATGCTTTTGTGTGCGTGCTTCACGTGTGCTTAACTCGATTCACACCATTTGCAGCTTCGTATATTGTTTATCTAGCCGTTTGTCATACACACACTCAGCTACCTCTGTTGCAATTCTTGTTGTTGTTGGGGTTTCTGCTTTTTCTTGCCTCTTAATGCCCGCTGTCCTGTTTGCTGTCGTCACTATCTCCGCCTCCGGCTTCCGTATCTCATTCAAATCGCATTCTAATTTATTTTCTCGCCACTGTTGTAGGCACATTTGCCAATCCCACTTTGGCTCCATGTTTGTTGTTGTGCCTCTTCTTTTGCTCTGCACGCTTATTTATTTGATTTATACTTTTCATAACATTCATTAAGATTTTATCAAAAGCGGACTTCTGCTCTCCAGTGAATATGTGTGATGAACGCTTGTAAACATTACTACATATATATATTTATGTATATATACATATGTAGGGTATACCTATGTATATGGGAATGGTTGTACAGTTAAGCACTGAGAATCATTTTTACTTCAGTTCACCAGATTTTGCTCTATCAATTCACATATATTCGTATATATACAAGTACATATAAGCACAATATCCTTTCTTCCTCGTCCCTTAATTTCTCAGAAACAACAAAGATATTAAATAAAAGGTATTAAAAAAAATTGACAACTAAAAAGTCTGAAACCTTTAATTATATTTTGCCCATCCGAAGCCGTCATTGAAACGAATTACTAGACCTAGATTTAATATAACTTACTTTTTAATATTAGTAGTTATCTTCGAATGTTCAGTCGCTTAATGCGTAGATGAAAGATATATCTGAAAAAGAAGCTCTAGCCATCAAATTTCCATCTATTCTGGTGCATTATTTATTGCATATGAAAGTCTCCTCAACCTGAAAACGGGCAGATATAACTATGGAAAGACTTGTTTTTTTGTTAATCTATCTAATAAGTAGATCTCGTTACTGTAGTAGATAATCAAATATAAAAAAAAAATCAGGTCTCCTTCCAATTCAAGTGGACAAAACAGGAAAGCTGCATAATAAATACGAATAATCTCAACATGCAGCCGATTTGTATTCCACATTATTATTGTAATCAATCAAAATTCGGTGAACGTCCAACGTTTCCAAAGCCTTTTCCCACGCTAACACGCCTTAACCAGCTGAAGCGTATACGCAAAGGTAATGTCATAACATTTCCCACGTATTTTCTCGTATTTTGCAAATTCTACTCTACGAAGTTACTCAAATTGAGAGCTCATGAGAAATAGAGTTATGAGTAAGGAATCTGTAGGCTCTGTTACTTCATAAACAAGACCAATTTTTTTCGCTGATGAAATTTAGCTTGGACCGTGTCGTTATTGGCTCTTTTCGTTTCAGCATCATGTCAAGTGTTTTTAGAGTTTTAGTACTAGCCAGAACGTCATCCACTTGCTTTCTGACCAAACCAAATTTTGAAAATTAAAAATTTATACTTGTCAGCTCTCGGTGGGCATTCTTAAAGTTCCAAATACACTTCGGGCATGATAAATGGAGTATATTATAGTCGTTACTAAGTAAAGTCGTTCTAAGGTAAAAATACTAATAAATCTTGCCTATTAATGTTCAATGAACTTGTTAAGTAAAGAAAGTAAAGCTTCTTTAATGATTTGTTTACACACCCGCTAAAACTTTGGGTCTGTTGCTGTAAAGAAAATACGCATGACATTTGCACAATTTTTTTCAGGAATTAATGCATAACCTTGGTCCGTTTTATAAATTGTTGGTTTGTTTTAGAGTTCTACTCTTGGCGCTTCCTTGAATGCACCATTGTCGGTATGCTGTGGTTGCCGATAGACTTCAGTTTTCAAACCTTGAAAAAATACTGCAAAAGCGAAAAAGAATTTCTAAAAAAATTCTGATCTAAACATAATATGACGTTTTTTGAATCAGTGGAAAGCAGATCTCGAATTATTTTTAAGTTTTGGATTGGCTGAATTTTTAAAGGTTAAGAACGATTTTTCTCTATGTCGGGTCAAAATATTAGACCTATAGAAATAGGCAATAAAAAAGTCTATAACTTTTGTATGTATACTTTTTTCATATAACCTCAAAATTAATGTGAAAATTTTAAATAATCAAATTTTTGATTACCATATTCATTTCTTTCACGAAATTTGGTATAATCTAATACATTTAAAGTCAACTTAGTATATTACGTTGTTTTAAAGTGTTATTTCTTAAAAAATACCATTTTCGGTACACCAATACCGAAACACGGTACAAATTATTCGCTTTATTTTGAGTATAAAGGGTTAAACCCACTTTCAAATACACTATAATTCCACTCACATTTCACATAGACAGCTTCCAGATTTATTTTTGCACTGTTAAAAAATTCGATATATGTATTTTATTCAATACTTTTGTCATTCTAAATGATTACAAAATTTTTGTAAATGTATATTTTGAGACAAATTTATATAGCAGGTGTTCAAGGCGTTTTGATAAATATTTCTTAAAAACCCGATTTCGGTACACCAATACCGAAAGCCGGTAAGCCGGTAAAAAATATTTGATTTATTTTAAGCATAAATAGATAAACCCATCTTTGAAATATACTACATATAGCTTTACTAAACCTGCGCATAGACACCTTCTGATGACTTCCACTGTTAGTAAATTGGATATATTTTACTCAATATTTTTATCATTCTAAACGATTATACAATGTTTATACCAAAGTTATAAATAAAACTTCATTAACTGTTTCAGAATTTCACTTCTAAGGCAGCTTGGAAGAATATCCTTTCTTATCGAGCTAGTCTCTACTGAATGATGATGCAACTTTCTTTGATATTTAAGTGAAAAAACTAAAAAAAAAAATTATAAGAAAATCATAATTAATAAATTCTTAATATCTTTTCAGGTATGTTCATAAAAATCTCTAATAGTATTGGTAAGACTGACTATACTATCTGTGTATATAATATTTTTTCCTAGTTTTATTTAATCACTTGGCTAGTGGGCTAGTGTCGAAACCTTGCAAAATGGATGGGATTTGTTGAATTTTTTAGAGTTAAAAGCGATTTATTTTGAATTTCGGCAAAACTACGATTTCTATAAAAAAAAAATTATACGCAGTGTTAATGAAGGGGACCATAACCTTCACATCGTCACCTAAAATGCAAAATAACGTAACAATTTTAATAGTAACTTTTCATAAGTTTACGACTGAAGAGAAAATAATGTAATAGAAATCACATTTATTAAAATGAAATTTGAGTTTTGGTTATAAAATGGTTATATCCGATAGCGGAAGCTGAAAATTTTATATAATATGATTTAGTAAAACGTTAGCTATTAGAAAAACCCAATTTCGAATTGTTGGATGATCCTTTTTTTTATATTCTACGTGACGATATGTAGTTTTTTTCCACATAACATCAAACATTATCTAATAATTCCTGCTATGATTTTTTGGTTTAAAAAATTTTCTGTTCCACTTAAAAAATGTGCTCATATCATTTTTGAAATATTAGAGTTGTAAGAATATTTGTTTTTTTTTTTTTGCAATTTTAAGAGTTTTCTAGAACAATCTTCTTCATGTAACCTCTACCTCCTACTGTCAATTATGCAATAATTCACACATATTTACTGCAATCTCAAAGCATTTGTTTTTGTTGTTCCTCTGTTTGAGTTTTTTTTTTTTCCTCTTATGGCTCGCTCAACCCAAACTAACCTCAAATTTTAATTCATACCAATTAGCCACCACTTTAAATCGCACGCAGTCTATTATCAGAAAGTCCGAAATATTGCGGACCTCCGCGATTTGTTTAATTTACAGTTTGAAATTGTACAAAACTCACATTTACAAATTTACAAATTAGTTGTGGAGTTGTGGACTTAATTCGGTTTGCCTGAAATCGCAATGCAATTAGCGTGCGTGTGTGTGCGTGTGTTGCGGCTGCCAGTTCATGTGCTACATATTTTGCGGCATAACAATTACAAATAATAGCATAGCAATAACAACAAAAAAGGCCTATAGCCAAACTGCATGGCGGGAAGTAGGAGTGCAACATGCCACAGAACACGAACCGCAGGATAATTAATGGTTGCATGCCACAAGCGTATGGATGTGTGCGCGTTTTGTGCCGGCGGTTGGGTAAAGCATACAAATACGCTTCTAATGAACAGATTGACTAAAAGTGCCCATTAGCAAATAATTGGAATATTTTGAGTTAAGACTTTAGGTTAAAGTTTGAGTTTTTTAGGTAGAACTCATTATTTATGACTAGAAAACACTTCAGTTCAACGAAAACCAACTCTTTCAAAAAGTAAGCGAGTTCGAGCTAAAATTTTCCTACAGGGCACTTACTCAAAACATCATTTGCGCCGAGTGCGCTTTTGTGTTGGTTAGTTTGTGAGTGTGTGTGTTTGGCGCATTTATCGGCATTGGCATCTTTGTGCCCACAATGCAACAACACTGCAGTCGCATGCAAATAAATGATTTATACTTTCACACACACAAACAAGCAAATTCAAACATAGAAATATACACATACAAATTTATATGTATGGAGGTACGCACATGGATATCAGGAGGCGTAGCGCTAAGCTTTTGCAGATTTTTTCTATTGTGGCAATGCGACACTGCACAGTGGTCTTAAATGCTGATATTATGGTATTAACTTTTTTTAGGTAAAATTTTTTTAGATAAAACTTTTAAATTCCGTAAAACACCTCATTGAAGCACCCTTTACATAACTTTTATGAAATATTTCAAATTTTTTTTTTTATAAAACTTCTAAGGAATACTTACCTACACATTATTATGAAACACAATTTCCATAAAATGTATTTATTTTATTCAAAATAAGTGGCAACTCTAAACAAATTACGATATTAAGCAAGCCTTTTGAATTTTAGCTTGGATTTTACTTGACATAATTTTTCAACTAAACATTTAATTAAAAAAAAATTTAAGAAAATAGATGGCAACCTTTGGAAAAATATTTATTTCAAATTTCAAAAATAATTCTATCATTTTCAACGTAAGCGAAATTTTTAATTTGTATGCTGAATATTAAAATTAAAAAAAATTATTAAAAATTAACAGATGGCAACACTTGAAAATTTTTTATTTCATATTTGCCACCATAAAGGTGCTAAGGAATACTTCCTACACATTGAAATTGAACACAATTTCTATAAAGTTTAATTAATTTATTAAAAATAAGTGGCAACTCTAAACAAATTAAGTTATTAAACAAGCCTTCTGAGTTTTAACTTGAACTTCACTTGACAACATTTTTGAACTAAACATCTGAATTAACAAAAAAAATAAGAAAACAGATGGCAAGCCTTGGAAAAATACATATTTATTTCAAATTTCAAAAATTATTTTATACTTTAAAGGTAAGCGCAAATTTTGATTTCTATGCTGAATATAATATTAAAAAAAATTTTAGTAAAAAAAAACAGGCGGCAACCCTTGAAAACAATTTATTTCGTATTTACCACCACAAAGGTTTATTTACGCATTTTTTTACACAAAAAAAAAATTGAAATAAAAATTGCAAATATTTTACATTATCAATGAACAGATGGCAACACATGTTCATATGTCACAAAATTACCAAAAAATTATATCTCTTTTGTGTTAATATGCATATCTTTACATAATCATGTATAAATATATATATTATTTAAAAATTTTTTATGCAATTTTTTATTTTGCTCAGCCCACTGTATTTGGTTTTGAAATTGGAGCACCGCTGACCAGCCGCAATAATTAGCAAAATATCAGTCAGCACACACACGCACATATGTACACTTGCATGCTTTTGTGTATTTAACAATGCGTCCAGACACATGCAAACTCATTAGTATTATTTTCAATATCCTACAACGACATAAACATACCTACATGTGAGCAACTATGTGCATAGACCAAAAAATTGCATTGCACCGCCCTTTTTCGCTCCTCTCGACACTCCACTAATAGTTCGCTTTATGCTACCAAGCGGTTTGAATGCAAATCGTGTTTGCTGACAAATTGTAGTCAAAACGCAGCACGGTGTTTGGAGACAGACACCCCTAAACGGGCCTCTTTAATTTCAATATGCTTGGGTGGATGTATGGCCGGGTGTGAAAGACATGTTTTGGTGCATTGATAAATTATGACAAATTCCTTGGACAGTGTCCAAGTGTTGCAAACGAGTATGCTGGCCAAATTTTTGAATTCGGCTCGTGTATCCTTGTATGTACATATATTATCGGTTATAAACACATTCGAGAACTGCATTGGTTGGTCTATGGTTCTGATCATTTAAAATCTTCATCGATACTACGAGTTTATTTCTGAGACGGTTGTTTCGAATTCTCCATTTTTTCAAGTTTGCATAAATCTTTTCTTCAATCTCAGAAGTGAAAACAAACATTAATTAGGAATCAATTCGGTAGAAATAAGACTCGATCATGTCGTCATATCACAATCCGCAGCAAACGGTCATTTTTGACGCTGCAAATTGCGTTTCCTGATTTCATTCATGATTCATGAACTGAAACCTTCGCTGAAACTTCACTTCAAGTTTACTAAACAGTCGGCAGATGCAGTGAAATATCTGTGGCTCATCCTGTATAGGAAGCTGGAAGTAAAATAACGAAGAGAGAGCAAAAAAGGCAGCTATTATCATATACTGCTGTAGAGGAGTCATTAACAAAAGATGGGGTCTCTCACCGAAAGTGGTTCTCTAGCTCTACGACACCATAGTCAAATTCTATGTAGTCTTTATGTGGTGGTGGGTTCGAGAATAAACTGCTCATCAGCATGTATGATGCACTAAGATCCACTCCAACCATTCACTTAACGCCTTTTGCACGTGGTGGCCTAGACATCGTTGGAAGGTGTATCGTTGCGGAAGTTGCTATCAGACTGAGAGAATCTGGGTTTCTCAATGCCGTGTCTGGACACTGGGTAACCCTCAAAGACTTTGACTTCATATCGGATCACTGGATCATGAAGTCGGCAAACTGAACTCTGTTGACTCCATTCCTGCCCAACTATAGGATTTGTCCGGAAAGTAATAAGAAATTATAGAACCAATCGTTACAGTTCTTTAAAAAATTTCTCGTGGTGCACCTTGCGCAAGTTCAAGTGCTCCCTCACAATGTCATGAACCACAGATTTTGATAAATTTAACATATGAGCAATTAAACGAATACTGAGTCGACCGTCTGAATTCAAAACTTTGCGCACACGAATTAGATTGTCAGTGTTTGTCGAAGCCGCAGGTCTCCCAGCACGGCCTTCATCAGCGATCTCTTCCCGGCCCTCCAAAACGGATTGGTGCCAAGGAAACACACAACTTCTTGCTAAAACAACAGCAATAGCTTGATTATAGCAAATGTCTCCCGCAGAATAACTGAGTTTCAGACAGAATTTAATACCGAACCTCTGCTCTAAGGAATGCTGCAATGTTTGTTCTCACTCTCCAGGTGATCGGAGACAACTGACCAGCCGCTCGTTCGTTAGCTAGGAACGCCCACTACCGAGTCTAGTCGGACCGCGCACGCTCCGAAGTACAATCATGGCAGAAGAAAATCAATCCTATTACCTTTCGGACAAACCCTGTACAGGCGAGATGGGTCAAAGCTTGGAGAAATGTTGATAGAGTGGTGTCAAGAGCTTTTTGTCAGCTCCAGCTTCAGACTTCTTGACTATTGTAGTAGTTTTCCAAGCCGTGGTAGCAGCAGGTTTACTGATCTGCAGTTCAAACTCCTTCAGAGAATTGACCATCCAGGCAGATAGTAGTGAAGAGAAACTGGCATCGAACTCATTACCTGCGCATTCAGGGTTCATCAAGCTTGTTATCAATAGCATCGAGTCTCTTTGTGATAAAACTTGTAAGGGTACCAGGCCACGGCGAATTTTCTTATACTTTTATTAACAGCCTTCCATAACTGAGGAAAATTGTGTCTTTGTCGCAGCAATCAAGCCAAATCTATTTAATGTCACGCGAATTTTCATTAGCATTTCTCTATCCCATCCTTATGTTTTTGTATTATTTTCTCGTGTATTATTTTTCACTTTCCTTGACCAATTATTTTTATTTTGCGCTTACTTGCACCCTTTCGGGCCGCTCAGTGTCCGCACAACGGCAGCTGTGGCTTCATTGTCCTCATTTACTTATCACGGCTTTAACAACTCAATTTATTTCGCATGTTTACTCGGCCACATCGCGCACTGTTTACACTGATTCGCTCGCCTTCGGTCGCCTGGGCGCTACAGGCTGAGACGTGACAAAGCTGGCCAGAAGGAGAGCGCGCGTGTGTGTGCTTGTGTGTAAGAAAAGAGCTTTTCACACAGCTTGTTGACGGTTTACTTACTTTTATTTACCGTTAATTTCTGCCACTATCATCCCGTGCATACTAACCGCCACATACCCACTAGTGCTAGTGACTCTATTTCCCTGAATGGCATATACATACATTTCCATCGCCGCTCGCATGCTCGTGCACGGCGCTGGGCTCCGCGCATTAAGCGGGCTCACGTTTTTCCTGCGCCTGCCGTACTTGTGCGCCTGTTGTTATGCTACGGCGGCGCTCGGGTGTGCGGTCGCACTTGCGGCGCTCGACCACAATACCGCCTCGTGCAGTTCATTGGCGGTCCTTGGGGCACAAATTAATGTGTCAGCATTACCCGGACATGCGTTTTCGGTGGCGAAGACATGTCATTTTACGTGCGCGCCTGTATGTGTGTATGTGTTAGTGCACGCGCGTGTGTGTGTGTGTGTTTTTGTCATTTTATTTTCGATTTTTTTGGTTTTGGTTTTACATTTCCTCTGATTTCTCCATAGTTCATATTTCATGCGGCCACTCAACTTGCGGCCGCTTGTGGCTTTAATACTCATAGCTCGGCTATGACTATGCTTTCGCCAGCAATGCGCTATGATGGATCGTTTCGGATTTGCAACAGACTTTAATGTCATTTTAATGAGCTTCGTAACACTCTTGTTTATTTAACAATCGTAAATCTCCGGGTGGTTATGATGTTGCTGCTTATTTTTTGCGGGTGTGTGTGAGTGGAAAAGGATATTTCCTTAGCAGTAGGAAGGTATTATTGCTTACAAGTGGATAGGGGTACCTAAATAGTCGAATTGGAAGTTATCGATCGTTTAATTGGAAGAGATTTATGTAATTTCCAGCTGAACAACTAAAGTTAGAGTTAATTAGGTCATGTAATCGTTTAAATGGAACAGAAATCAGACGTGACCAATAAATACGTTTTTTTTTTATATTGTTGTTCATATTAGGTGCTGTGTAGATCTTATAAACGAGTTGGTATATAGAAAGCCCAAAGAGATGAGATCAACTCAAAATGTTCTTATGTTACCTAGAAAGCAATTTAAGAACTGTGGAGTTTGCATTCTTTTCCTAATTGCTGCGTAATACCATAGCAAGCACATGGAGATCCAGTTCCGCTTATGAAGAGAGACTTCTTATTATTTTATAAATGGGATCTTCGTCTTCTTCTTGATTGGCGTAGTCACCACTTACGCGATTATAGCCGAGTTAACGACAGCGCGCCAGTCGTTTCTTCTTTTTGCTAAGTGGCGCCAATTAGATATTCCAAGTGAAGCCAGGTCCTTCTCCACTTGGTCCTTCCAACGGAGTGGAGGTCTTCCTCTTCCTCTGCTTCTCATCCGAGGCTGTTGTTACGTTGTCATTGGGGTGGTTTTTTTTTACGTGGCGGGTCCCAAACCCAGCGCACAGCCCTATGCAGGGAATGTTTCGCCTTCTCACTTTAGCTCACCTTCAAACGGATGTTCTTAGGCTACCCAGAGGATACTTGGTCAATGATCGGAAGTCGTGAGCTGCTTGAGTCATATGTAAAAGAATCGTTTCTGGCCACTCGCAAGTGAATGGCGATCAAAAAACTTTCCTCACTTGCGTGAACTTCTACACATGACTCCATCCTCCATGTATACTTTGAATAAATGGGATCTAGTACCCGAATTATTTCCCACTGGTAAAAATATTCTAATTGTATAAGCAAGGTCTTTGTTCAAGCCCCAAGTCCCCTTCGTCAATGAGTCTATCCGAAGTGGAGATTACAATTACTTACTTCTACCTTTAGACTGCATTTCTGGAGCTAGCTGCTGTCCAGAGTTCCAGCGTATAACAATCGAGTACTCAAATGTATGACAAAATCTAAAGGTATTTACCAACTTATTTCGGACATGACTTCAATTGAGGGTCGGATGGTCTCAGAACAAATTAGGTTAAGTTAGAGTCTATAGCAGATCCCAAAGATGACGATTCGACTGCTAAAGACATTCCAGCCAAGTCAGAAAACTCGTATAGTTAGCTCTGAAGTAACTGTTAACCGCCTTGTAGATATCGCTCATATATTTAGTGACTTATTTTCTGTTCGTGCAACTCTCTCTCCTCTTGATATTCGAAGGTGTGAGAGCAAAGGTTGTTTAGGCAGAATAGTCAAGAGGGAAGTGTTGAAATGGTTCTAATTTGTCTTCTTCTTTCACACAGTTTCTACAATTGGTTGCCAGTACAATTTTTAGCCTTGCTACGTGAACAGCTATTGGATAATGACCAGTCAAAACCCCTATTACTAGGAAAAATTAACTTTGCGGAAGACGAAGTGCGCACATTTTACCATTTAACTTATGTCAGAAGGATTTGACCATAGGTTGGTTGGCAGAAAACACTCTTGAAGTAATTTCGAGGTACGGTACCCAGTTGGCCGTGCGTTCCGGTTACTTATAACCGACTGTCGTTGGTAGTCGACCAGCGCTTCCCAAGCTCACATTCGACTTATCCATCCAGTACTAAAAAATAAAGATGAAACGGCACTGCTGATGGTGAGCCTTAGATAATTTCCCTGCAGGCACATCAGTTTTCCAATTTTTGGCAATCCCGTTGAGGTCTGGCTATCAGTACTAAATGCTAGCTTGATTATGAATTAATTCTTGATAGAATGGATATAAATATTATCATCGTAAAAATCTCCCGTCGCAATTGGAGATTCCAAGTGTAGCCAGGTTCTTCTCCACCAGGTCTTTCCAACGGAGTGGATGTCTTCCCCTTCCTCTGCTTCGAGTAGCGGGTCATGCGTCGAACACTGACAGAGCTGAAGAGGTTTTTTTTTTCATTCGGACGACATGACCTAGCCAGCGAGCCGCTGTCTCGTAATTCGGTGAACTATGTCAAGGTGGTCGTATAACTGGTTGAGCTCATAGTTCTATCGACTGCGTGCAGCAAAAAGCAAAGTAAATACAAAATACTTAAAGCAGCAGAAGAAGCAGACGACACAAAATTTGTTTAATATCTTCGGATTAACGAACCATTCGAGACAAAAGCCAACACACACCCAAAATGTGGCGCTAAAAATGCAATTTGTATTAAAAGTTTGCTCACAACAGCGACGCCGAACACTTCGGTCATTTATTGTGGCAAAGCTACCACTAAACATACACACAAATCCCGACAGAGTCCGATCCAATCTCGAATTCAACCTAACCTAAGTCAAGGCAGTCGAGGCGCTATCGCACAAGGCCAGGCGCGCATAAGCCACCAAGCAACAAGGCGCACTGGCAACATTTAACTTTAATGCTGCATACATTAAAATGCAAATATGAAGTAAATAAACAACAACAACAACAAGTACTACTAATACCAGAGAAGCACCACAAATATTTACGATACAAATAAAAACGTCGAAAATGGCGAGTTTTAAAACTTCATTGTTATTTGAGGCGGCGACTCGAACTGGTGGACACTCAACAGGGTGCTTTGTTGCTGCTTTCACAAGAGGAACAGCGGCGACCATAACAATAACAAGGGCGGGTGGCAAAAAACAGTAATAACAGCAACCTTGGCACTTTCGACAAATAAATACAATGCAATTTACATAAGTATATCGACAACAACAACTTTGACCATCCCGATGGATTTAGCTTTGGATACGTGTTCACTTTTTATCGCTTTTTTATGCGTCGCTCATCGCCGAAAAGCCAAAAGATGTGCATGCGCCGGCAGCTGGCAAACGCTAAAGGCAATGTCCTCGACAAAATGTAATGCAGTCAAATGTAATCGAATTGTTCGTCTGTTAAAAAAACGCAGAAAGTGTGTGTGTGTATACCCTGTAGGAAATTTTAGGAGTTTGTTATGTGTCTGACTTTCTTAAAGCACCTCATATAAGTGTTGCGTTATTTCTGAGTACAATTTTTTCGCATAGAGCGTAGTTTTTGCACTCTAAACCAGCGAAAGAATTTCGGGATCCCGAAATATAAAATGAATTTTAGCCACACATGTCTTCGCGACAATAGCAGCTTTCCAGTAGAAACTAACGATAAGCACAGAAAAAATAGTTCGATGTACCGAAACATTTAATTTTTTACCTTGAAAACACCGTTTATTGGTATAAAAAGTAATTTTGCGGTAAAAACTACTGATTTGGGCACAACAAATTGCGGGATTCCGAATTATATTCATTTAGAGGGATAATTCTTTTGATTGAGTAGTATATTTATAGTCCTAACTACAGTATGGACCTTTAAAAAAATGTCGGGATCCCGAAACAGTAAATTATTTTCCTTAGTAGCAGAGTTTTTTCGACAATAGAGTGTCTTTAAAGTCGAAATTAATGACCTGTGCTCCAAATAATTCGGTATTCCGAAACACTAAATTATTTTTACTTGGTAGCACCGTTTTTTCGAGAAAAAATTTGCTTTAGAGTTGAAATTACCGATCTGTGCACAAAAAATTTCGGTATCCCGAAAAAGTAAATTTATATTTTACTAAAAGTTTGTATATTCTCTATATAAAACCCTTATCAGATATAACACTTTGCTGTTAATATAAAATTCTAGAAATATTTTCATTTACCAGAAGCCCGAAGTACATATATGAACATATGTACATTGGATCGATATTACGGTTACACAATGCAAAGCAAAATTAATTTATTAGAAATATTTATAAATAAATAAACATCAACAAAAAATTAGCAAATTTGCACAAATACGAAAAAAGATAACCAGATTAAAATAATAATATTCGAAGAAAACTTAATTTAGTTTAACATTTTTTTATTTTATTCTTATTTGGAGTAAATGATATTTCCTTTTATCATCAAAAAAAAATTTAACAAAATATTAAAAAGTATGTCTATATAAATATGTTTCATAATGTTGTGGCATTTGGGGATCCAAATCCCGAAATTTCGGGATTGAAAGTTTAATTTATTTAATTTATTACTAAATAATAATAAATAACATTTTGCGCTGTATTTTAGCTGATCAGTATTCAAATCCCGAAATTTCGGGATTGAAAATTTAGTGCGGGATTCCATGAATTGATTAATTTTAATAAATTTAATTGTAATTTGTCATTTCAATTAAGCCGTGGTTACTAAAATTTCACTTCGAAGTAAAAACTTTCCACCACCTTAAAATTTTCCTACCGGGTACACACGAGTAGTTGAATTCTTAAACACACATCGACTCTCACCCTTTTCGTCAAGTGGCGTGAGCCAAAAATGTACGGGAGTCGTCCCTGCACAACGCTTGGCCTCTGGCGCAATAACAACTACAATTTTATTTGAGTGAATTTTCCAAACATTTGATGTTTGTCCTCGCATTTCGTACAACTCGTCGCCTTCCTCGGCATTGTGCTCTTTGTGATCCGTAAATATCAATATACATACGAAACGAGCTGGGATTTCGTGCGCCAATAATGTGTAATGGAGTAGGGAGAGGGATGTCACACACACACATACTTAAGGATGATTGGTGCATAATGCAGACAGGAGCTTTTTGTTCGTTCACTCGCCATTCAACTCAATTATCCGTAGGGAATTTCGTTTTGGAAAATGAACTTTTGACTCTATGATTTGAACGGTGCACACACTTCCGCAATCATATGCATATGTTTAAGGCCATTCACCGCTGTGTGTGTGAGTATATGTTTCCCGTTATGAAATTTGCTTTAACTCTGTGATATGTCTACATATGTAGATGTGTGTGTGCTTTGGTGTGCCTCCACTGCCTTTGGGTTGAGGTTAATTCCGAAATTTGTTCGCTCAAATTCATTTGTTCTCAACTCTGTCGCCACCACTGTTGTTACTGTTGGCTTTGCAGGGATTTCGTTCGGCTATTTGCTATTAGTTATTGCTCGTCAGCAGCCATTTGGCGGTTCATTAAAGCCATTGCTGTCGTCCATTTGTGGCATTTTCTGCATAGAGCGTGATAAAATGTTTTGCCGAAATTGCTACTTGTATGCAGTTTCTGGAGCTAGTTGCTTGCGGATACGATCTCTAATGAGTTGAGTTGACAGTGTTGTAAAATGTTTTAACATGCGATACACTAGTGGTTGAACTTTTATTTGAGAACTTGCTGACAGTGATTTGTTGATGTTTCGCGAGTCGTTTTTAATTTCATAATTCAACTTGGATTACTTAGATCCCGGGGCCGATTCTTCTAGTAATCTTCGAAAAAATATGTCTGGCAGTAAAATAGATTTTCTGCTTTAAAATATGTTGTTAGAATAGAATATGAGAGTAGTGGTCGTAGCACTAATCGAAATGCTGATTTTTGTCAAAATGACGGATTCCAAAAATTGCCACTGTTTCTGGAAAAGCAGAAAATTTTTCAAAAATACATGAAAAATATTAACTTAAAAAATCTATTTTTGAAATTCACAAGTGAATATAATTTCTTGAAACTATTATGATTCATTCAAGACCTATGATCATACAAGTATTTGAACAGTATTACAGTTGTTATTATTATCGATAGTTTATAATCGATTGTATTATAATCGTGGCAATGAATTGTCATTAGTGAGTGGTTGGTATTTAATACTATCAGAGCTGCCGATAATATTAAATCTACTAAATTTTGGTAAATATCTTATGTACCCTATCTAATATAAATTCTTTAAGGTCATAAATTGTTTAAAATTACTTATTTTTTTTTAAAGAAATACGCAGTTTTGAGCTTTCTTGACGAAGAATAACTAAACACAGTTTATTGATCTGCAAAATCGATGAAAATTTTTCACTTTCGGTTTGTCGATTTAAAAAAAATCGATATTTCGATTAATATTGGTATTAGCTAAGAACGTTTATTGCCAGAAACAAAAATGATTTCAACATATTAATCTCCTTACGATGTTATCGACTAACGATAGCTTTTCACTCCTCACTAAAATATTGATACAACTTTTCAGAACATGTATGAACAATTTTGAACATAGACATCTAAAAATTGGTATTTCGATTAAAGTCTCTATCAACTAAAGATTTAAGCATTAGAATCGTGTTTCAACGTCATCGATTATCGATAGTTCTTCGCCACTAAAAAATATCGAAGAAATTTATCAGAACAACTATGATTAACTCAAAAGTACAACTACATTATTTCGATTAATGTTGCTATTAGGTAAAATTGGTCACTGTTAGAATCGATAGCTATTTAAACATAATAATCGACTTGCAAAACTCGATCTCCAAAATAATCGGTAGAAAAAATATCGATACAACTTTTCAGAATAACCATGTTTCATTTTGAAACTCGACTTAAAATAATCGATATTTCGTTTAATGTCGCTCTTAGTATATAAATAATAATCGATTTGCGATGTTATCGACTACCGATAGCTTTTCAGTACCAACAAAAATGTCAATAAAATATTTCAGAATACCTATATTGTAAACATTTTGTGTTTCGACTTCACGACTAATGTCGCTACCACGTGAAAGTTATTATTGCCAGAATCGATATTAATTTAAACATAATAATCACCTAACAAAAATATCGATAAATTTTTCAGAACAGCTATGAACTCTTTCAAACTTGCCTGATGTTTATAACTCGATCACAATTATTTTCGTTTAAAAGTCTTCAAAGTTTGAAATTCAAGAAACAAAATACTAAAAAAAATTAGATGTGATCTCCGACCCTTACTAAAAAATGTTGCTGTGAGAAATTCATCAAATTTTTTTTTGCATATATGTACGTGTATCTATCAAGCGCTTTAAGTTTGAAGCTTTTCTATGAATGGTAGCGTCAGCTATTCCATCTGAAGTCATGGGATTAATAATACCTCATTTTGCACCTAAATTAGTATAGAGCGGCGGCTAGGTCAACCGTATGTTTTTTTGCTTGTTTTGATAAAATAATAATGCTCAAATCCTCTGGCTGGATATACATATATGTATACTATATTCGGTCCATTTAAGACCGAACCAACTGTCTTTGAATTGACATCTTTTAATTGTCAGTTTATTGTGTATAGAATAGAATAGAAATTAGATTATTAAGGAACCAGAAACCCTCATCTGAAGATTGTAAATTGTGTTAAGATTGTGAGGTTAGGTTTCTCGCTATTATAGAAATGCAATTTTGAAGTAGTTGTACCAAAGAGTAATTGAGCCTAAGCATGTTAGAGCTTAAGCGCATTGTATTGTACTACGACCTAACCTAACCTAACTTTTGTCATATTTTTCGAAGAAAAAAATTATTTTTTTCCGAGTATCTAATAAACGATGGGAGTTTATTCACCCTATCGATTGCTGTCATAGACATATCCGGTTCACAATAACAATAACAATTGCAGGCAATAATAAAAGTATATATATTCTATATAGATGTGTATATATACATAATATATATCCGTTAGCTTCCGATGGCGTATGTAATAAATTAATTGTAGTGTCGGTTAGATAGAACAACCATTTCGTGGAATAACCAACCGAATAAACATGCAATGAAAGTAAGCCACACCGCGCTACACCAGTTACACACACACTTTTCAAAGTAAAAGCCCTAAAGCTCTGGGTAAATATTTGTGCTCGTATGCAGATAAATCCTCACCATGCTAGCAGCTAACTACTTCGCTTTGCACCGCACTTATCCTTTGCTGCTTGCTCGACGCCACACACACACATACATATGCATGCGGAGCGATTGCAGGTGGCAAAGCATTAATTTTCATTCTAGTTACCCTGTCGCTGGCAGAGGAATTGAAACAAAAATTATGGCACTTCACGGAGAATTCATGGGTTTCCTGTTGGCGCTCGGCCCGGACACGGTGCAGCCGTGCGCTGCGCTGGAAAATCACAGCCAAAACACGAGGCAAAAAGCAGAAAAAAATTAAAATAAAATAGAAAATAAAATGTGAAATCAAAAGCGGAAAAAATTACAAAATAATAAAAACAAAATGTGAAAATAAATAATTTCGAAAATAAGAGAAACTGAAATGGGCGCATTTTTGTGGCTTCCGCTGTGGCAGTTGTTGCGGTTGAAAGCCCTCACACGAACAGTATGCACACAGTATGTGTGTATATATGAACTCAATATGTGTGTGGAGACAAATGCATTCATGCAACATGATGTGGCATGCGGTGAAAAAATGCAGCAGACAATGGTTACTCCCAACGAGAGACGCTCGTACTTTGGCAGCGCAGGCAGGGTGAAGCAGAAGCAGAGCACAGCTTGTGACTTTGAAAGCGAGGAAAAAGGCAACCAAAGCGGAACTACAAATATTTAATCCATGCAAAACAACGTAATGAGAAATTGTGGTGCAGTTAACCTCAAATAACTAAATGTTAACTAGCCAAAGAGTTAGAGAAAAAAGAGTTCAAATGACAGGTGACTTAAATACTGTTCGATTTTAAAAGTTTAGTAAAAAATACAAATACAACGAAAAATACGCAAATACAATGAAAGTGCTTTAAATTAATTTATTTCGTACTCATTTTAAATTTTGGAATAATTTTTTTTTTCACAAAAATATTTCAAAAAGTCTGCTCTTTGGTTGTTTCAAGTTCAATTATATCACTACTCTATAGACCATAATTATCTAAATGCGTTGAAAATAGAATTTGGAATTTCAGACAACTCTTAGAGCCACTTCATTTTGTTCGAAAAAGCAAATATTGCTTACATGAACCAAATTGCAATTTTCCTTTTGATATATAATACTTATTATTATAACTAATATTTAGTCGTATCAAGTGCCTAGAACTTATTTAGTCTACTGCTTTACTGGTGGCTGTATGTTCCAATATAATAACTTCTTTAACAGACAGCCTTCGGAGTCTCTCATTTCTATTAAGCTGTTTTAATAAATGTCTTCTTGAAACTTTGGGCGACTGATTATTGAAGAAGACATCGAATTGGCTAGCTGTTTAGGTTTAAACTTCAAAGTGCTAAATTCAAATTCGTTACATTATTCAAACACATAGTGGAGAATCTTAAAAAAGCTAAATTCTCTCATATCAAGATTTTCTCTCTTTAATACCTTCAACTGCGTTTTAAAGAAGAAGGGTAGCCTGATAAGCACATATCTACTCGTATCTTAGCAGAACACCAGTAACACTAGTTTGCAGTGATTTTGCGACGGTGATTTCTTAAAATAGCCACTTCTTGCTATTTTTCTGTTGCCAAAACCAAAAATGAGAGCAAAATTTTATAGAAATTACGATTTTTTGTGTTAAAGCAAAAAGGGTTGTAGGAGTCAAACCACCACTAAAATGACAAAAATAGCTTTCGTGCTGGAGAAATTAGTAATTATGTCAACTCAAATACCACACAGACCTCTTAGCACATCAGTCGCAAATTTAGCATCAATAAATTATGTTTTGACTTCACTTGACAAAAATTTTACAAAAAATAAATCCAAAGTATGGGCTATTTGTGTGTTATTACTGAGCTCTTCATACTATAAATAGTCTTGATAGCTTCTGTTGCTCTCGTCTCTCGCTTGATTTTGTAGCCATCAAAAAGGGAAAATATTATACTTTTTGGTTAAATATTCGTATATATTTGGTTAAATAAATGTTGATAACTAGACAATTTGAAATTCGGGTAACTACCTGTCTGTCCATCCTTCCGCTCCGTCCGTGCAAGCTGTAACTTCAGTAAAAGTTGAGATATCTTGAAGAAACTTGGTATGCGCTTTCCTTGGCAAAAAATTATGTGTTCGTAGATGGACGTAATCAGATCACTGCCACGCCCACCAATCGTCATTAAGCGAAAACCTATAAAGTGGCATAATGAAGCACTAAATTATGATATTAAACTGTAATATGGCACAGGGTTTAGCAGTAGCAAGCGACATCTGTAAACAAAAATATTGCAAAAGTGGGCGTGTCCCGCACTCTAACAATTTTAGTGTATATCTCCTAAACCACTAAAGCGACAACCATATTTATCCAGCACAAGTCTTATAAGAACTCCTATCCATGTGAAAATGGATGAAATCGGTTAATAGCCCAGCTTACTCTCCATATAACGGTACTGTTAAAAACTACTTAAAGCGCGAAATATCAATAACTAAATACGCCAGAGACGTTAAAATTTACGTCCAAGGTGGTTCGAGCAGGTTTTATGGAAGCTGGATAAAATTTGGCGATAGGCGTGGCATAGCCCACTTTTTGATGAAATCACATATCCCGAGACCCAGCCAAACCGTTTTCGACTAAATTTAGTATGTGGCTTTTTTCTCATATTTCTAAATCACAGTTTGAAAAAGGGGCAAAAGCGAACTACACGCCACGCGAACTTCCAAAATACCATTATTTTAAATTGTCCTTGATTCTTTCACTTTCCAGTACATAAATCAACAAGCAATTAATATAACGGGTTAAAACCTTGTACAAATAATGCCTGTAAAATATGCCACCTTATGACCAAAAATTGCTCAAATCGAACATAAATCGTTTACCTAGGGTACCCAATATTTGGACCTCAGTACCAATAGTTGACTTTTGATGGAAAATATCGGTCAATATGTGAGATATATAGTATAATTCAATTTCTGGGATAATCGTTCCCTGACAATGGTATGCCTATATCAAAAATGATTTGAAGCGGGCCAATACTTCCCTTAGCCCCCATATATTTAATATAAAGATTTTCGTAATTCCAGATGACTATGCTGGATATATCGGCCAAGATTTGAGTTATTTCAATGAAAATTACAAAACATATTTTACACATAACAGCATATTATAGTGCTTAAAATTGAAATCAATTTGAGAGACAGCTTGGCTTAGCCTCTATATAACTAATATCAGGATTTTCTAATATCCGGCTAACTTTATATGATTTGTTTTACACCTTAAAGTATTACCCTGGCTTTGAATCTTGAAAGTTGCAAGAGTATAAAATGTTCGGTTGCAACCGAACTTAGATTTTTCTTATTTGTTTATTATACTCTCGCAACAAAGTTGCTAAGGAGAGTATTATAGTTTTGTTCACATAACGGTTGTTTGTAAGTCCTAAAACTAAAAGAGTCAGATATAGGGTTATATATACCAATCAGGATGACGAGTAGAGTTGAAATCCGGATGTCTAAGCCATAAATAAAGATATGAAAGTGAAATTTGGCACAAGGGATCGCATTAGGGATATATTTGGACTTAGTTTTTTTTGGAAAAGTGGGGTGGCCCGCCCCCTACTAAGTTTTGTGTACATATCTCGGAAACTACTATAGCTATGTCATGTATGGCTCTATAGAGTCGTTTGCTTCAGGCATTTCCATATACAGTTCAAAAGTGGAAGAAATCGGATAATAACCACGCCCACCTCCCATACAGAGGTTATGTTGAAAACTACTAAAAGTTCGTTAACAGACTAACAAAAAACGTCAGAGACACTAAATTTTACGGAAGAAAGCTGCACCTAGGCTTTCTTTAAAAATTTGAAAATGGGCGTGGCGTCGCCCACTTATGGATAAAAAACCATATCTCGGAACTACTCAACCGATTTCAATGAAATTCGGTATATAATATTTTCTCAACACCCTGATGACATATACGAAATGTGGGTGAAATCGGTTCACAACCACGCCTTCTTCCAATACAACGCTATTTTGAATTCCATCTGATGCCTTCTCTGTATATTATATACATTAGGAACCAATGATGATAGCGGAATAAAACTTTACACAAATACGGTATTTGAGCTGAGGTATCCCTTGTGGAAAAATTGTCGTGATCGAACTATAACTTTTCAAGGTCCCTGATATCGAACACGAAGAACTCAGTGCTCAACCTAACCTAACCTAAATTTTCACCGAAAATATCGGTAAATCTCTCAGATATTTTCATGTAATTCAGAAGGCATCATTTTTATACTCTCGCAATAAAATTGCTAATAACGGTATATATCGTCAGATATATGTTTACATATACCAAAGTGATCAGGGTGACGAGTAGAGTTGAAATCCGGATGTCTGCCTATCCGTCCGTGCAAGCTGTAACTTGAGTAAAAATTGAGATATCTTGATGAAACTTGTCATGCTAGAGTATAAAATGTTCAGTTACAACCGAACTTAGCTTTGTCTTACTTGTTTATTTTTGATTTGTTATTGTCAAAGTTTACATTTAATGGCAACTGGGAATTTTGCTATTATATCTCTCTATGTAATTGAAAATGGAGAATAATTTGCAATAATCAGCAATAATTAAATATGCCCATACTATCATATGTATAATTAATAAAAGCATAAAGGCACATATAAATATATTTATAATATTTATATTTATGCATTTAAATAAACGTGTTTAACTTTAACTACCATAACGCTTTCTCTTTCTATTTGCAGGTATGTTAGTTTTGAAGCCAAAATTTTTGGGTAAGCCAATTCAAACATATTAATTAATTTATTTAAACTTTGAATAATGTACATATATATATATATATATATATGTATATATTTATTTACATACAACATGTTTATGGCCGCACCATGTAAATTGCCAAAATGTGAGGCCTGCTGTGCCTTAAAAACCCGTTTCAATGAGCGTCTGCTTTTCACCTGCAATTCAATGAATTCGCACACAAAACCATAATTATCGGCACGACGTGAGAATTCCAATAACTAAACACATTCAAATACACAACCACATGCAAATCAGTTTGCTATTTGCGATTCACGCATGCCTTCACATTTTAAATTAATATGAAATGAATCAGCACTTGTCACCACTTATTAAATACACATTAAATAAATATGAATATGGTTGTGATTAGAAATGTTTTGGAAATTAATTAAAGCGTGAAATAAGCCATCAATACATATGCAGTTATTAAATTGCATAGAAAATTATTTTGATTGCGATTTATCGGCTTCCAAGCGACTACACACCGGCCAAAGTGAAAGCGCGCAGCGGCAGAGCCTAACGAAGTTATCATATTAAATTCTAATTAGAAAGCATTAAAGCCTACGCACGCGCACACACTTACGTTCACACGCTTAACTGTACATTTTTAATGCATTTCACGTGGCTCATCAATTTAATGATGATTTATGATGCATAGAAATTGATTTGACAGCAACACAACATATTTCCGTTACTTTTCGCTCTATCCCCAGAAGTCAATTGGCATTTGCGTAGCGTGTTTGTGTGGGGGTGTGTGTGTGTGTGTGTGTGTGTGTGGGAAGGGCTTAGGCGATCAATCACATTTTAGCTTTGTAGTTGTGCGACACACAGACAAGCGGCCATTTTGTGTACGGATTGTGCGCCCAAAAATGTACTTGATGCCAAAAGTTATTAATTATTCAGCTGCAATTGTGCCTGGCAAAGCACGTATGTCGCGTGATTTGTTGTGTGGCAGAACGCTTGGGAAAAAATAATTTTGTTTGTAACAGTGCTTTGGTGTCTGTCAGGTGATATTGCTTTATTATTGGTGGATTAATGGAATTTTCAAGTGGTTTTTTCAACGTGATTATTATTTTTCGAAATTATTATATATATTATAAATATTTTTTATACCTTGTAGAGAGTACAAAAAAATTGCCACGAAGTCTATAACACCCAGAAAGAAATGTCGGAGATCCTAAATATATATATATATATATATGGATATATATATATATAAATGATCAGCGTGCCGCTTTAAGTCAGTTTAGGCACATCGGTCTGTTTGTCCCCCTTACTATACGCAAATAGTTTCACTGATGTCGGATCACAGTAGATATATATATCTATTTTTTATTTGATAAGATATCTTCACGAAATTTGACACATATTATTCTCCAAGGCAACGCTACAATCTCCTCATATAAATATAATTCAGATCGGATCACTATAGTATAGTAAATAGAGTTTTTTCAATTAGTATAGCGATACTCAAAATGGATCATCTCTTATATAGCTGCCATACAAACTTATCGATTAAAATCATGATAAATATCTTTCTATACCCTTTCATGCTAAAAAATGGAAACGTGAAGGGTACTATAGCTTCGGTGCAGTTGATGTTAACTCAAAAATTCAAATTTTCATTTTGCTTTTGTTTAATAAAAAGACAGGTGTGTGTCTCTGCTAGAAAAATAATGAAAAATATAAATATAAGTATATACTATATATGTGTAAATATCAATATAATTAACTGGTTTTGTTCATGGATTGAAACAAAAGTTTGGATAACATGGCTTAAAATATAACTATGACTAAAAAAAAATTTTTTCACATTTGGAATTTATTTAAATTAAATTATTGGAATATCTAGCGGCAATATTTCTTTAAGTCCTTAAATTTTGCAAGCATTTTAGCACATATTTCTCAAAATTAGTACTTTCTTCAAAACTTATTTTAAATCATATCTCAATTTTAACCCATTAAATCGGTTGCCAGATATTTTCTAATATTTTAGAATTTACCATTTTCTATATGTGGCAAGTCGTTAGCAAAATTTTTATAGATTTTATAATTTTTCAATATTTTTCTCTTGATAACCATATCTCAGAGGAGTAAGTGCATAATATAATAACAATACCCAACGATTAACTCCTACCGCCCAACCAATATAATATAACCGCATATATTTAACCGTAATATTGTTATATCTGTTGCTTAGCCTCAAGAAAATAATTAAATAAAAATACATAATTTAGCGAAGACACACACCACCTTACATTTTTTTAAAACAATCAAGTTTCCAGTTATTTCTTATTAGTTATTTTGAAAAAATTGTTGTTATTTTTTTGCATAATATATCACCATTATATCTCTATATATGTGACTATATAAGACGATATACCGGTGTCCAAAATTTCTTTAATTCAAACATTTCTCTAATTAATTTTATCGCATTTTTTGCTTTCAAACAGCTGAAAATCCTTACCAAAAATATGGAAACATATTTCAATTAATTAAACGTAAAAAATATGAAAACTTTGTACAAGAGATTCTAAAATTGTTGCCTATTATTGGGCGTTTCGTGAAATACAGTTATAAATTAGCGTTAATGCAAATATTTGTCGGTAGTTTTAACGTATATTATTTCAAAAAGTGGTAACCCTTTTCAAAAACACTTACAATAAGAAAAATATTTCATAACTTTTACTAAAAAAACTTTTTAAATACTAATTTTTATATACATATTTATTAGAGATGCCAACTCTATCAAACGGAGTGGTAACTTTTCTCAAAATTATCAGCGATGCTTAAAGTAAAGTATTTATTTTATTTTAATAAAAATCAGAAAATATCTAATTTGTTTTCAAAATTATACTGAAATCACAGTTAGGTATCGATACTTGTTGCCTACTATTAGGCGTTTCGCGATATAGAATTTTTTGTATACATTTTCTACAATTCTAATATTAAACCAATACAATTATTAGTATTTGTTACACACAAAGTGGCAACACTTCTCAAAACTCAATGACAAAAATTTTATGTAGCTTATCGAAAAGAGTGGCAACTCTATTAAAAAAATTCTAACTCTTCTCAAAGATACATACATATGTATATTTCATATTTAAATTATAATATTTTATTGATTTTTAATAAATAAAAATATTAACGAATGGCAACCCTGGCAATTTAAACTTTTCTCAAACCTGCATAAATTTGATACTTAATATAAAAATTTTATTGATTTTTAATAAATAAAAAATTCTTAACGGATGGCAACCCAACTTAATAATACTTAAATTTAAATATTTTATTTATTAAAAATATTAACGGATATTAACGGATAGCAACCCTACTGAAAAAATTCTAACACTTCTCAAAACTATATTTGATACTGAAATTAAAATATTTTATTTATTTTTTAATAAGTAAAAACTATATATGTACATACATATGGAAACGCTATCGAAACTGATGATTGATTTTTTGATGATTGAAACTATGTATAACTTATGAAAATATAATACTTAAATTGAAATAGGTACATAACTAATTTTTTATAGTAACAAAAAATATAAACAGATGGCAACCTTATCGAAAAAAAATTGTTGCCTCTTTTTAAACTTACATTTGGACCTAAATTGAAAAAGGTATTTAATTTCTTTATAATAATAAAAATATGAACAGTTGGCAACCCTAATAATAAAAATGTTCCCAGATGGCAAGGTTAACAAACTAAATTGTTATTATATTCAAACCAATTTTTTTACCTTAATTAAAATAGACATTAGACTTTTTTATAGTAATAAAAAAAAAATCATATGTCCAGATGGCAACCTTAACGCAAAAAGTAAATCTGAGCCCAGTGCTATAAAATTTGCACAAAAAAAGTTTTTTTTTGTAATTTTCTAAACATTTTTGTTGACTATATTAAAATATAATCTAATTTGGTATGCCGATGCAGATGTTTTTAATAAATTTGCCGCTCAACGAATTAATAAAAATAAGTGCGAATTTAAGCCTGTTAAAATATTTACCGCCATTATGCGGAATGAAACAACAGATCAAAGTTATTATACAATAATAAACGTGTGTTAAGCCCTCATGAAGTTACAGGAGCGCAGACAAAAACGCCAGCACACACACACACACACATATCAACTTTTTCATATAAGCATATCTTTATATATATGTGCATGTATATGTGCTTGCACACGTGTGCTTGTGTTGACACTCGTTTATTTGCTTATTCATACGAGATTAAAAATGGAAACATGTATTTTTAATTGGAAACGCTTATCAGGATTTTGAGGGCCATTGTAGTGCTGCAATGTTGCTCCTTTCAATACAACAAGCCATTTGCATAAACACACACACACACACACATACATCATGCTTATATGTGTTACAAGGACACGCACGCACACAGTGACACTCGCGCCTGCTGCCGAGGACTGCTTAATAAATGCTTCGACAGCTAACACATACAACAACAACAACAACAGCAAAAGCAAAAGCAAAAAGCGGTATACAACACGGCGACAATAGGCGCAATAATAACTAAAGCAACAACAAATAACAGTGAAATAAACACATAAATAAACAACAAACACGGCAATCAAAGGCAAAACGAGCCACGGATTTTATTTTTGTTTTTGTTCTCTTCTTTTATTGTTTGTTTGCAAACACAAACACAAATCCAGTTAGCTAACCGAGCAGTCAAACGGCAACAATAATGAAAAGCGCCAAAGCCAGTCGCAGTTGGTCACTCAGCTCACTTGACAGCTTTGTCGGTCGGTCAGTCCATCAGGCGGCCATTAAGTGCCGAATGCGAAGTTGAATTTTAACAGTCGGCCAATGTGGATTTTGTTGTTGTTGTGGGTGAGTAACGTCACTTAGAATCGGTGTGGTTTAGTGGGCACATTTATAATTGTGATGAAATGGCGGATAAAAGAAAATACTACCAGGCAATGTGATTTTGGATATGCTCCCTTAATATCCATTTATTGTTACCCCGATAGCCAGACCCTGTCAGAAGAGGTTCAACAGTTTTTTGTTGAGTTGGACCAGCCGAAAACACTTCCGAAACGATTCCAAGGCTTACTGCCAGTGAACAGCCTTTATTTGGACAAGATAAATATTTCGTCGAGAACGTGATATTGATCGTTATTAATGCTTCCAATAAAATGTTTATTCTGCTCAGAAAACTAGCATCAAAAACGTGCATGTGGTGCATCGAACCGAGGCGTAATCTCCCAAATAGTCAAAAACGAAAGATTTTCAACAAAGCAATACTGACAGTATTTTGGTGATTACTAAGATCAGACTGGACGGGTTTGGGTAACTGACCACAGCTGTATTGCAGGAAAGTGTAAGGCTGATGAGCTTGCTGGGACAGGTACTTCATTTTCAATAACTGCGGCATTGGCAACAAGTAGGAGCTGCGTAGACTTATTGTTTGTTCATTACTGAAATCAGCAATCGTAGGTCAAATACCAGCAGGCAAGGTCCTTATGACCCAGGGTAAATCGTAAGTGGTCTTGTTGACTCTTTGCTCTCCGCAAAGTTCAATTTTTAATGCTTGTAGGAGTTCTAACTAGTCACTGTTCTTTCCTTCTCAAATGTTTCGCTTTTGTCAGATCAAAGCAAAAATACGCTTGAGCAATTATGTGAAAGGTTCAGGAGGTTATGAGGATCCTACAGCTATCCTGATATCCTGCTATCCTACACAGGAGTTTTTTTATTGGCTTCAGAAGCGACTGTCAGATATAACAGTCTAAGTGTGATCCCCCCGCCATGCTAAGGAATCAGCCATCATTCATCGGATCATCAGCACATCCATAGGAAAGTGCCCACATAGCACTTTTATCATTCCGTCGAAAGAAACCCTACTTAGTGCAGCAAAAGAATGGATTCCTAACTCATTCGGATTCAGTGACTACTTTGATGTTGTAATCGGTTTGGCCTTCTATTTTATGTGACAAATAAATCACTAAAAAATTCGTGAAGGAATTGTATGGAGTATTTTTCGGTTGTCATCCTTTATCTCAATTGTGTCTTAGAGTTTGTGCCAAAACCCCTTTATGCTATTCCAGGTGCTTTCCTCGATTAAGGGCAAGAGTAAGAGTTGTCCCATCTTTAAGATGACAGTCAGTGAAGGACAAAGGGGGGAAAACTTCCTAACAGCAACAATGTTTTGCAAATCTTTTCTCAAACAATTCATTACAATCCTTCCCGGACTGCGGTTTTCTCTCTTTTTCTTTTTCCTGTTGAAAGTAAAGGGTTTTTTCAAAACGATACTACAAAAGTAGACCGATAGGAATAGCAAACGACGCTCTTTTGGCATTTCTCATCATTATGGTTAACCAGTTCTTCATTGAATGATATACGATCCAATAGCATGTCGAAATTACTAAAAATTTACTACCGAAATTCGGAGTCAATGGGCTCAACTTTAAGACCGCTACGCCCAATTTATGGCCGCCATCATCGAGCATTGGGCTAATCTGTGACGTCGCTGTGGCGAATTTTGCGAAAAGATCTTGGCCTACATCCTTACAAGATCAAATTGACGCAAGAACTGAAGCTTCTTGTCCACCAAATTCGTTGTATGTTCGTGAATTGGGCTGAGTAACAACTTGGAAAATCTTCTGGATTTTCATTAAACGATCATCTTAAGCGATGAGGCTCATTTTTATCTGAGTTCTTATCATGAGTCACCTTTGCATCCCGAAAAAACCATCAAAAATTGGGTTCAAAAGAAATACATAATGTCATCAAATGTACTGTCATAGGAAAAAAGAATTTCATTCATATCCCAAAATGTGTTTGTAGCGCTCTTATTGAAAACCCCACTATTCTTTTCCTCCAGTTGAATCTAAAGGCAGTCGGGTTCATAAACCGAACGTTACTGAAAACAAGAAAAAACGTTAACTTCGGCTGCAATGAAGCTAATATACCCTTCACATTGCATTTCTTGTAGTTACTATGTGTTTAGGTTATATGGAAGCTATATGCTATAGTAAGCCGATCTGAACAATTTTTTCGGAGATTATTTTATCACCTTAAGCAGTAACCCATACAAACCCTTGATTCCGATCGTTCAGTTTATATGGCAGCTATATGTTATAGTGGTCCGATATCGGCAGTTCCGACAAATGAGCAGCTTCTTGAAGAGAAAATGACGTTTGCAAAATTTCAAAACGATATCTTAAAAACTAAGGGACTAGTTCGTATATATATAGACGGACGGACAGACAGACAGACGGATGGACATGGCTAAATCGACTCAGCTCAACATACTGATCATTTGTATATATAGTATATACTTTATAGGGTCTCCGACGCTTCCTTCTGGGCGATACAAGCTTCGTGACAAACTCAATATACCCTGTTCAGGGTATGAAAGTCATTTGCGGTCTTCCAATAGTGCTGACTGTACAAAACTTACGTGGAGAATATATTCCACAACAACAACAACATGATAAATTACTCCATTCTCTCCTCGTTGCGCCTGTTGGCAACACTTTCCGCATAAATATTGCTCCACTTGAATGTGCTTGAGTGCCTCGTTGGCCATTTTCTGACATTTCGGCAAAATATAATGACTTTAATATCTCAATGACCAGCACATGTGCATGAAAAGCCCATACAGCAGAGATGATAGTGGTCACACAGGCCATTTAACTGCAGCAGCTTGCTGCCACACATGCACTCTTTCCGCATGAGGACGCTCATACATACAAACAAATATATATATTTATATGATATATTACAAGCTCAAATGTTTGTGCATTTCAGAGAACGTCAGCAGCCACTCAACGGTACATTGACATCTGCAGCAGCCACTTCGAGCTGAACGGGCGCCAACTTGCAACATGTGACACTCAACGTCACTTTGCCAACTGTTGTCAGTTGCAAAGGTGTCCATATAATGCACGAGTAATGCAAATTTATTATGGCCGACGCGGGCGTCAGAGTGCACGTGCCTTTGCATGTTGTGTATGTGTGTTCGTATATGAGTTTGTGTGTGTGCGTGTGAAAAGTGGCAGAATTTAATTTTCGACATTAATGCGAATTTTCGTGTTGCAATCGTGTTGTTAACCACGCTGGCTACTTTCCTGCAATTATTGTTGCAACACACAAGTTGTTGCAAGTGGCAGGTAAATCTTGCACATTTAACACACTTAACGGGAAAATCGCGCGAAATTGGCTTGTATTGAAATCCGCCGCGCTGGCAGCATTCCTTGCCGGCGCTTTGGATTCTTGCCTCGTTGCGCCGTTGCACATTGCTGCTGCTGACCGACCGCAAAAATGTTGCAGACAACGCATTCACAGTTTATTGACATGTTGCCTTTTGGTATGCCAGCAATCGGATCTTCGTGCGCGCTCGTAACAATGCTCCAACGACCATCGGCATGTTGCGCATTTCACACGCATCCAATTTGCTTTTTTTCATACACGCGTGCAACATGTGGCACGTTGGTATTATCACTTTGCTGGGATAACGGTGGTTTTTCAAATACATATGAGATTTAATATGGATCTAGGCATTTATCTATACATATCGAATGAGTAGAGAAATGTTCGAAATCTTAAGACATTCCATGTAGCCATGTCTGTGGCTTGGTCCAGGAAGCCTATAATAGAAGACTTAAGCACAGTTCGTTTTGTATTAACGAAACTTCATATATCAGACCATGTGTCTAAAAAATAATATAAAGCATGCTTACTCCTGGCATAACGGTATTTTTGAAAACTGAATAAACCGTTATATAATAATTATGTAAATACGATATAGACCTCAATCACTAGTGAGGGTACCAAAGAGGACGTTCTTACAGGTTCCAAAAATGGGTTACTTCTGAAAAGTGTGTAGAATTTCAGGGTTTTGATTGTCTATGTTTAGGTAACATTTTAGATCTTATAGAAATTACTGGTTCAGAGATCTTTGGTTTCATGATGTCAGTCACATACTCGTTTACACCTATTCGGAAAGGGTATCGTATAGCCCCATTCTTCAAAGCTTTTAGCTCTAAGTTTTTTTAATAGTATTTGGAAAGCTTTAAGCTCTTACGACATTGAAAATAGCAACTCTGTGCAGGCTGAGCTTTTCAAGTAGACTTTAGAAAGATCCTTGGCTTCTTGATGTAAGTCACATAAACACCTATACGCATACGTTATGTACCGCTCCCTAAGAGCTTTTAGTTTCAAGCTTTTTCAATAATATCTGAAAGGTTTAAGCTCTTATGAAATTGAAAAGACACATCTCTGTTCTGGTTGAGCTGATTTAAGTAAAATTTGGAAAGCTTTAAGCTCTCATGTAAGTGAAGAGTCGTAACTTGGGTTAATAAAGAAGACACCTTGGTATCGAAAAAATGAGGACACTGATGAGATCGAGAGTGTAGAACTACTACCATAAGGATAGTGAGGACTACATAAATCTCGATTTCAGTTACTAGAGAACGCGATATATAGTTAACTTGGGACCGTTCCAACAGAGCTCTTATTTCCCTCTTTTTAAGTGATATTTTGAAAGCTTTAGGCTCGTATCCAAGTGTCAAAACATAACTGAAAGCTTATTAAGGCACCATCAGGATAGTGGGGACTACGTAAATCTCATTTCGGTTACTAGAGAATCGTAGAAAGTTTAAAACTGTCAAGCTCCAACCGATAACCGCTACATAAGTTACCTTAGGACTATTTAACTTAAAGTTTGTTAAGAGAACACTCTTTAATCGTTAAAAAAAGGACTCAGGTTGAGAGCGCCTTACATCCAACTATGAAGAAGGGTTGTGAGGACTCTGTAAATTCAGAATTCCAGAATTTTGATGACTAAATTGACATGTAAGAAATTTATTGGCTACAGGAAAGAAGTATAAATTATATAGCCGTTTGACTTCACCCGCTAGATATGATAAAAATCTGTCTAACAAGTCGGATTTATGGACTATGTAAGGCATAAACAACTCCGGTCTCTTGTACTTTGACACGGTCTGACCCTTCAGACGGAATTTTGACTTTCTGAGGAAAACTTTGAAACATTAGACCAGATTACAGCGTGCTGATCAGTACCAGAAACATATAGAATCCTTTTTGAACCCTTTTTAAGTGCGTAGTTTCCTAGAAGTCTCTGACGACTCCATACCTAAGACCCTCTCTTTTCACAACGATGCTAACTTGCAACTTCAATAACTTTCCTCAAATTCGGATAACTTCCTTGTCTGCTTAGGTTTCATAATATGCGACACGGTGCGAACTTCCCACCACCTTACCATGTGTTTTTTGCCTTGCGGCATTTGCCAGCGCCTGATGCTGCATGAGCATTGTTGCACAGTCGATCGCTTTTGTCGTGGCATCGCTTCCGTTTGCTTGGACGCGCAATAAATTGCCACAGTTTATTTACGCTGCGTTTCGCGTGGCGCATTGCGATTTGCAGTCCAGCACACACACACACACACATATACACGGATATATACAGATACGAACAGATGGACCACTGGCGTCACGTACTAGCTTTGGAGTGCTGCACTTTGCGTTGCCAATCCTTTTGCATTTGTTTGCCATCCACCGTAGCACGACACATAAAATGCTGAAGAAGGCGCAGCGGTGCCGGAAATTATTCCGCGTTTGCATTTGCGCCAAAAAGTGAAGCGCACACACACATTTATCTGTATATGTACATGTGTTAGTGTGCTGTGTCCCAGTATGGGCTGCCCGCAGTCTCCGAAGTTTGCTCAGCTAAATTCCACGGGCTCGGCGCTCTACCGAACTATTCATTGCAGGAAAAACTCGCACCCAAACCGTTGTTGGAGGAACTTTATGCTGGTCACTTTGGTTTTCGGGTAAATATTTATTGCAGTCAAAAGCTGTGTTAACTGTACTGTGGTTTCAGTGACGAATTTAGGTCAGACAATTTCGCTCTTATTTTTATTCTAAGCCACATGCGGTTGCGTCACTAATGCTAGAAGCCATAAAAAAAGTTGCAAACAATTTTTTCAAAAAAATAGCAGTGTTGTTGTTTTCTAAACTGTGAATTAAGTGCACATATTGGAAAGCTTACGCTCTAAGGAAATGGGAAAAACACAACTCTGTACAAAAGCGTTTTGCCAAAAGTGAACGCAAAAAAAAAAAGTGATCCACGACGAGAGCCAATCAAATGCCTAAAGAACTGAAAATATCCGACCGCAGCTCAAGGTCAAGCCATACAAGTTCAAAAATGCCCATGATCTCACACCGAAGCAGCAACAAGTATGACTTGAGAAAGCGAAGCAACAACCGAAAGCCGTCAAATTCCGAACATTGTGTTTTCTGACCAACAGAGAATCTAAGTCATCGGTTGGCCACAAGGAGTAAGCACCCGCCACAAATAATGTCACCGCCGATAGGCGCTCTCCTATTGTTGTCATCGAGCTTGGCGTCAAAGTAAATGCGACATATTATCGCGAAAGTGTTCTGGAGGCTGCTTTGAAGCCGTGGGCAAACAAACATTTCGGTTGCAAACCATTGACGTTTCAACAAGGCTCAGCACCGTCTCACAAAGTGTGAGTGAACCAAGAATGGCTGAAAGAACAACGTTGCGAACTTCATTACGACCACTCAATGGCTCTCGAATTCAATGGATTATTCTCTCTGGGCCATTTTGGAAGAAGTAATAAATACACCACTCTCGAGATGCTGAAGAAAGCCATTGTGCTGAAGAAAACCAATACCGGCAAGTCACAATCGGGCAGCTTTTCGTTTTTTGACCGTCTCAAGGCCATAGTTAAAGCAAAAGGTGGTCATAGCGAGCAAAAGTGAATTGGTCCTGAATTTATGATTGTTTTCACACATTTTGTACTTTAAACTAAATAAAAATAATTTTCCAAACCGAAGTTATGGCTTTTTTGTTTGGTTACACTTCGAGTGTCGAACCCTGTACACTTTGGTAAAATGAAAAAAAAATTGAAAAAATGAGAACTTGGATTAGATCGTGAGGGTAGAACCTTACATCTAAATTTGAAGTACTATAACGATAGTAAGGATTACATAAATCTCTATTTCGGTTACAAGACAGCCATAGAAAGTTGAGAACTGTCGGACTTCATCCGTTAAACGCTTTATATAGTTACCTTGGGACCGTTTAGCTCTCTCCATCAGAGCTCTTATTTCTAAAAAGAGACAGTGTTGTTGTTGTTTTCTAAAATGACATTTTGATGAGATTTTAAATTTTTAATTTCATAGCATTGAAAGCTAAAGCAAGTAGCTTAAGTTTCCTCTTCAGTGATTTGAAGAAGTGCAGCCTAATGGAATATGATTGTCATAGTGAAGACTTTCTACGGCATCTAAAGGGCAACATTGTGGAAGTTGGTCAAAAAATAGTAAGACTTTGTTTATAATTTTAAAATTCTTAAATTATTTTTCAAAATCTATGTCGTTCCCTTCAAAGTAACCCCCGTTGAACACAAGCACACTTGTGCTCCATTTTTCGAATCCTCAAAACAGTTGTTAAGGTAAATTTCCGGAGTATCCTTGAATGCGCGTAGCGATTCGCGTTTAATGGCTTCAATTAACTCAAAACGGTCACTCCGAAGATGTCGTTTGAGTTTTCTGAATAGCCAGAAATCACACCAAGCTAAATCAGGCGAATACAGTGGTTGCGGCCGAGATTGGTTGAAAATTTGACGGAACACTCACGAAGAATCAATGAGGTATGTGACGGTGCATTATCGTGGTGCTAAAAACAAGAGTTGTGGCCCATACTTGCGAACTCATTTTACGAATAGCTTCGCGCAAGCGACGCATAACACTCAAACAGTATCCTTAGTACCCTCGTCATTTGAATTAGATTTTTAAAAACGATAATGCTATGGCAGACTGATATCGAATGACTGAAAGTTCGTAGTTCAGACAGCCAGCTTATTCGATACATTTGGTTTTCTATGAATTTGTACGTTGGAAGCAGAGAATCGTTCGCTATTTTTCTGCATCTTAATTCTTTACTAAGTATGGCCCTAACACATAATGAAATATTAGTACGCTTTCTTCCATTTCCGTTCTTTTCTATTCGGACTGCTTCGAGTGTAGTTGTAATTATCTCGTACGTTTAATAAAAAAATCTTAAATTCTCAGCAAATTTAAGAAATACTATTAATTTTTTGAGGTCTTTTAAACAAAGCCATTTTGTATCAGACCCATAAACTACGGATATAATATATACTTCAAGTAGCTACTTCCACTCATTTATTATGATATTTATATCAAGCGTTTAAACGCAACTAAGAAGCCCTGGAAAAAAGTCAACAAAATATTTTGTAGCAACACTTCATCCCCCCACACTTTAAATAACTAAAAAAAAACAACTAAAAGCTAAAATAAGAAGTGTCATAAACTTATCGTCTCTTCGCTTTAAATATCAGCAAGCGCATTGACAACTATTGAGTTTGTCAGTTAATATTTGTACACCAGAAGGGTGTAGTGTGCGTGCGAACATGTCTATTTATAGGCTTCTGCTCGTAAACAGAGAAGGCTCCCGCTGTGGGCAGTCGGCAAGTGTGTCCTTCCTGCGCACAGTGTGACATCGTATCCGTAATGCACCTACCTAATGGGCAGTATTGATGTGTCTGACTGGTTTGCCAGTCTACAACAGACCGACCGCTGTGGAGGGAGAGGAAGTGTGGACACACAAAGCTGCAGCTACAGAGTTAATAAAGTAGCAATTGCTTTAGGTTTGCTTCACTTGTTTTTCTTTATTTGTGCTTAAAACTCTGTCAAAGTGAGTGATTTAATAGAAGGGATATTCTCATAGCTGGGGTGCTTTGGGGTGTGAACTACCCATTGGTGTTTATGTATAATTTTCTGCAGAGGCCTAATGTTGTATTGCTATATACGTAGAACAAATCCGAAAATATTTCAATCGGTTAAAACTAGAGACGATTACTTTAATCAGTAGTTTTATTTAAGGTTGTTCGGCCAATGAATTTTCCACATGCTTTCCTAGACAGTTCTGTAGTAAGTCCTCGCTTTTCAAACTGTTCGAACAGAAAATTATGCCATGGAACATAGATATATCGACCAGATCAATGTCAATATTTACTCAAAATGACCTTCTCATGAAATCCTACCTTCGGTCCACCGGTTATCTTCTGGCAAACATGAATAATAAAATAATGGAAATAGATTCAACTTTTACAAGCGGCTTCTGCAGTGACACGCGGTTAACGGCCATGAACGTATCCTTTTTCAGATGAAAAACTTTTCTTCGTAACACTTCGATGGAAAGCATTGGCTTTTTCAGCAAGATTCTGCTCCCGCACACAAGGCAAAAACCACCCAGCAGTTTCTTAATATCCCTGCTTTTATAACTGCAAATGATTGGCTGCCTTGAAGTCCAGATTTGTACCCACTATAGTTTGTGGGCAGAGTTGCAGAACATGGCCTGTCGAATAGCTCACAGACACTTGGAGAGTCTCAAAAAAATCTTTAATACGAGCAGCGGCGTCAAAACCCATAGACAATGTGAATGCTGCTATTGTTAAATGGAATCAAACGCTTGACAGTGCCTTGAAGAAGCCTTGAACCTACTAGATATCTTCAAAAAGAAGTTCAGACACATTTTTAATAATCGAAGATCTTGAAAAAAAGGTATAACAATGCTAAAAACTGAAACTTTTAGATTTCGCAGCATAAATTCGTTGACGTACGGATCTCATCAGGTTCGTCATTAATATAAGCTGACATAATTAGAAGCTCTTTTATTCAGATTTTCTTAGAGCACTTTGTTAACTAAAACCTTTTTAAGCTTTAAATCTGTATTAGTGATGATTTGCAACGTGAGTCCCTTCACTGTGTCACCAAACTCTACTAGAGCCTTTGCATTTACAGTGACTTCAACTAACGATTATTATAAAATCGAAATCTATGATATATGAAGTTTTATAGTTCCTAGGTTATGTTTAAAGAGCTCATATACTAAAAATTTTTTCAGAACGATTCTTCCTTGTAATCACCTTCATTTAGCATTTCACTGTACCTTTAGTTTTTGTACTATGACACCAAGAAGAAACGTCTGAGAACGTCTGCCAGTCCATATTATATACGGCACCTTTAGTACCTTCATGTTTTGAGATATCGATCTGCAATTTTGTAGACGGTTTTTCCTCTTTAAGAAGCTGCTCATATGGCGAAATCGCTGATATCGGACCACTATAACATATAGTTGTCATACAAACTGGACGATAAAAGTCAAGTCGTTGTATGGAGAACTTTTTTATTTGAGAAAAAATGCTGACCAAATTTGACACATATTATTTTCCACGGCAATGCTATAATCTACAAAGAAATGGTTCAGATCGCAACACTATAGCAAACACCCTTCATACAAACAGATCGATCAACATCAAATCCTTGTATGGAAAACTTTTTTATTTCACAAGATATCTTCACGAAATTAAGCCGGGATTATTTCTGCAGACACAGTTACATTTTCTGAATATATCATTCAGATCGGATCACTATAGCGTATAGCTGTCATACAAAATCAGCGTTCAAAAGCAAGTGCTTGTAAAGAAAACTTTTTGATTTGACAAGATATCTTCACGAAATTTGGCACAGATTATTTCCGAATACACAGTTATAAGCTGCGAACGTATCGTTCAGATCGGATCGCTATAGCATATAGCTGTCATACAATGTCATGGATTAATATCAATATAAAGGCGTTTTTATACTCTTTAAAGGTGTAATAAATGCAGCTGAGTAGGGTATTATAGCTTTGCTTCAGTCGGGGTTGCAGTTTTTTACTGTTGTATAAAAGTATCTATGCATACCGTTAGTGGCTTGTAATTGTAATGGCATTCCAACTAAAAGTATTTATTTTACAACATTCCTTTGCTCTATTTATAACAACCATTGCCATTTTTTTATTTATTTATAAGTGTGTATGTGTGTGTGGACTTGTGAAAAAGACATTAAAAAATAAGTATACATTACATTGTCTGCGCTCGCTGCCCACACACTCCAGCTCTCCCTCACTCCAACGACTGTTGTCCTGTGTCTCCTGCGCAAAACGGTGAATCGCATATTTGTATTGTTTGCATTTAAGTTGCGAAGCCATTTTCAGTCCATTGTTTTACCGTATTTACTTGTATTTATTTGATTTTATTGTGTTTTTACTTTATTTTACTTTATTTCACTTGTATTCTATTCCATTTTGCTTATTTATGCTTATGTTTCTTTGGACTGTTACACATTACAACAATGTGTACGCTATGATTTTGTTGTTGTCGCTGGCTGTTATTGCAATTTGTGAGTTTGCGCTGTTTACTGCTTTTGTTGTTGTTTTTGATTTTTTTATTGTTGTTGTTGTTGTCGACGGCTGTTGTGTTTGTTGTTGTTTGCTACTTTTTTCTCTTTGTTGTTCTTTAATTTTTATTGTTGTAGTTGTAGTTGTAGGTGTTGTTTATTATTGTTTTTGTTGTTGCAGCAACTAAGCTACATTGTCTTCGCTGTCATTTCAACATGATTGCATGTCCTTCACTTCGGCTCCACTCGTCCCCCAGCCTGTAAGTTCTCCACATTACAGGAGTTTTATGTTGATATGTATGTATGTGTGTGTGTTTTTGTTGTTACTATCCGGCGCATTAGACATGTAGTTATTGCGGCCACTGATATCGGTGTCATTGTTGTCTATTTGAGGTGTAGTTGTTGTGGTTGTTAAATAAAATATCATTTTCAATGGAATTGTCAACGCACGACGACAACGACAACGACAACGACGACGAGGAGGATGACGACGATGGCCAACTGTCGACTACAGGCTATTTGTCTTCAGCGCGCCGAGCCAGTCAAGCGACATTGATTAGCTTTAGTACAATTTGAGACTGGTACGCGGTGCCCGGTTACCGCCGCACGCAAACACACACACAGCCGAAATGCCACTACGTCACACGAACACCGAAACACACGCAGTCATAACTGAAAACAAGCACAGTGGCACATAAATTCGATTGTGCACCATCAGTTGTCATTCAGCGCTCGACGTTAAGCCTCTTTGCCAGCTGTCTTGCGAACATCTTGTCTGAAAGGGATTACATTGAGCGTACGCGCGCGTGTGCGTGTATGTGTGCGTTTGTGGTCTACAATATGCGCATGTTTTGCAGTAAAAGCATTTGCTTGCCTTGTGTCCGTTACAATATTCGGATTCCTTCATTCTTGCCCAATCATAATCCTCTGGCTTCCTTCTGTGTTGCGGCTTTTGGCGCTCCTTGCCTTCCGCTTCCGCTCCTCGGCAATCGGTTGGTTCCTTTCACTTGTGGACTTTTATTGCATTTCTAATTACGCTCAAGTGTTGACATTGTAATATTAATTAAAATTATTCCTGCCTTTTACTATCCCTCGTCACTGCTTGTATTTGTATTGGTGTAGTCGCTTATTTTAGGCAAATTATGGCTATAATTATGGGAATAATTAAGAAATTTTGAAAGTTGACTAGGTGTTTAAAAGAAAGCGGTTTCGTTTACTTGAAGAATTGTGAAGACGAGTGCGAAAAGATTTTCTCGGAAAGACGGTCAAAAACCGAAGGTTGGATAAAAGCAAGAATGAAGTGGGTTCCATTTAATTGGAACTTAGAGGTTCTTCAGAAGTGGTACTTACTTAATAAGCGTCTTAAAAATTATTCACCTGATGATGTATATTAAAAAGAGGAATACATCGCAACCTTAGGTCTATTGTGCCCCACCTTTTTACATTTCTCTGTTGACTCAACAAGAGCCCTCCCTCGAATAGATGGCAATTGAATGCATTCTTTCAAAAATAATATTTTTTATTTCCAGTATCAAAAAAAGTTTAGAATAAACTTCGCTGGATGGGAACCGCAGGCTTCTGTAGGCTACTTTGCACGGAAGAAAGATGGTTCTCAGTTATATTACACTGAAAAGAGTTGAGTATCACAATCAACAGCATACCTTCGTGGCCTTAGAAGTAGGCTATGCATAAATTTCTTCCCTTTCCCGCTTTTGATGGTTGGATGGGGATACTGCTCGCACGACTGCTACTTCAACTCAACGGAGGAGGTGTGGAAGCAGTAGCATATGCAGATGATATAGAGTTGATGGTATGGGACTTGTTTCCTTCCACAAAGTAGTGAAATTATGGAAGACTCTTTGTCAAAATGCACCTGCATATTAAATTTCTTTCGGATATCTCAAAACCGACAAACAAATTTTCATAATCCCTGAAAAATTTCGTCCTAAAAATCGCTAGCGCGATACCTGTTCTTAACCGATAGTTTTAGCAAAGTTGCTATGAATTATCCGCAGAACATTTCCCGCATTTGCGATTTTATAGAAAAAAATGGAAGCGATCTTTCATCCATACAGGTTTCCATATACAATGTAACAGATGTTTTGCTATAAAAATTAAGAATCTAGGTGTTCGGAACAGGAAGAGTTATGGACATAGCGACATTCTGCGCCAACTCAAAGCTAATTTAAATATATTAGACTATATCCTCGCAAGATTATAATGCAATAGTTACTTCAAGGTCAGAATACTCTCTAGAAGTTTATCGATAAGGGGTTTAGTAAAGAAGGAAAAAACTATTTAAATCTATACCAGCGAGTCCATAATGTAGTAGTGGGGATCTGGATATCTCTCGCTCTATCTGACTACCAAACTCAGCTAGCATTTTTCATACGAAAGTACTATGCACAGAAAAGGCCTGTGGACTACAACTACAAGAAGCCACTTATTACTGACGATTAGTCTTGGATCTATGCATACGATCCGCAAGCAGACGTTCTAGCGGCCAAATATCGTGGCAGAAGTGAGTCGAAACCGTACAAAAACGTCAAAGCTAGTAAAAAAATAAGCTTATGTTGAGAGTTTTCTTCGATTATCGAGGTGTGGTGCACTCCAAATTCCTTCCGACCGGCCCAAAAGCATTGAAAATAAAGGGTGATCCAAGTAAAGGTATATTTTTCACAAGCTTTTTTTTTTTTTTTGACAGATCACGTGTGAGTCGTAAAATAACTATGAAGTTTAGATTCCGTTAGTCTGGCAGTTTAGTGAGCCACGAATACATACAAAGACCAGTTTTGGGCTTTAGCGATGCCAGACGAAGTGCCGTTACGTAGTTTATGAATGCTATGGAAACCACGATTTTTTCCTTAAAGTTGAAAATTATATTAAAAGTTAGAAGATAACCAAATGACTTTAACTAAACAGCGGACGGACGGGTACAGTTGAACTAATGACAAGCTGAGTAACTGTCATAAAACCATATTTGCAATAAAGTCATAAAAAATATATATTTACTCCTTCGAACTGCGGCAACAACAACTTTTTTTTTTTTTGCCTCTGTTCCATTGTTTTTGCTTTTTCACTTCTGTTTTTGGTTGTTTTTGGGTTTGCTCAAGTAATAAAAGCAAAAGCTTTTGGGTCACACATGCGAAAAAGCCATAAAATATGGTGCTTGCATGCAAACACACATATCAATAGGCACACACAAACACATACACACATACACCGACACGTAACAAATCACATTAGACGCCCACCCAGCGCTACAAGCAGCAACAACAACAAATACTTGAGCTTATTTCGAATTACGCGGTACGAAGTAGGCGGCAAGGCACACATGCTTGTGGATGTGTGTGTGTGTGTAAATATGAAATATGGCGCGCCGAGTAAATGCAGAGTGAAACAATACATTACACTGGTGCTGAATATAATGCGAAAACACACACACATATGCAGGTGCATGAGTACATGGGTGTATGGCGCCTGTGTGCCTCAGGCATAATAAATGTTTATGCATCTCTATATGCATATATGTGCGTGTGTGTGTGTGTGATTGTGCGCAAACATTGCAAATCATGTCCGCTGCGCTGCTCGCTGACCACATGCACTCCGCCAAAGTCACAATGACGAATAACGGTACAACAAAAATGGCGCCGCCAACAGCAATGGCAATGGCGGCAGCTGCGGCTGTGGCGGTGGCAACAACAATGCGGTCAGCCATTAGTGGACGCTTAAAATGCAATCAAATTCGATTAATTTGCGAAAATCATTAAAAATGCATACACTGCTTGCGTGTGTGTGTGTGTGTGACGAGTGGTGCTAAGTCGCAGCGCAACAATGGTTGACCCATGTAAATATATATGTAAAAACTAAATTTATGCATACATCCACGTGCATATAAATCACTGATTGGCGAAAATGTTGCGCAACAATTAGCGGAGCCACACAATAGCTACATGTGTACATACATTAGGGTGTGCATTGCTTCACAAGTTGATTGTTTTTTGCATATACGCCTTGAATTTCAAGTTTTTGACCTAAAAACAAGGTTGCAATATAACCAAGCTAATTATTGCACACCAAACAGGGGATGTTAAATTGTTTGGAACATCCAGTAGGAAATGTCGTGAGTGGAAGTAGTCCTTGAGTTTCTTTATATATCGCTCTCAAATGTTACGTAAGTCCATTTCCCTCCGAAAGAACTTTCTTTTTTGTCGGAACCGCCTATATTGGAGAACCATACCATAAACCTTGTAAGGATAACTTTTTTATTTGACGATAGGTTTTCACGAAATTTCACAGGAATAAAATTTTCAGATCGTACGACTATAGCATATATGTAGCTGTTATAGAAACTGAACGATAAAATCGAAGTCCTCGTGCGGAAACCTTTTTTATTTGACAAGATATCTTCACGAAATTTTGTACATATAATTTTTAATAGCAATGCTGAATTGTGCGAAGAAATTTTTCAGATCGGACCACTATATCATATAGCTGCCATACAAACTGACCGATCAAAACCAAGTCATTATAAGGAAAACTATTTTATTTGATGAGATATCTTAATGAAATTTGACACAAATTATTACCTAAAGCAATTCTACAATATCCGAAAAAAAAAATTAGATCGGACTACGATATAATATAGCTGCCATACAAACTGACCGATCAAAACTAAGATCTTGTATAGAAAGTTTCTTATTTGACGAGATATCTGCATGAAATTCGCCAGGGATAAGTGTTTAAAGCAAAGCTATAATCTTCAAGGTTATTATTCAGATAGTATCACTATAGCATATACCCTTCATGCAAACTGATCGATAGAAACTAAGTTCTTGTATGGAAAACTTGTTTATTTCACGAGATATCTCTACGAAATTTGACACACATTATTATCTAAACCAATTCTATACTATCTGAAGAAATTTTCCAGATTGGTCTACTATATCATATGGCTACCATACAAACTGCCCGATCAAAACTAAGTTTTTGTATGCAAAGTTTTTTATTTTTTTTGTCAATACTATTCTAGTTTCGGTGCGGTAGAAGTTAACATGTTTTATTATTTTCAATTTAATTAGGCACGTTTTAAATATTTTATACTGCTCTTCCCATATACATACATTCATGTATGACGTGGGAATTATTAATGTTTTGGCTTGAACAAGTATATATACAACTTGGAAAATGCGATATTTTAAAACAAAATTGTCTGCTGTACAAAAAAGCTGGTCCTGATTTTTCCATAAAAATATTCCTTTAGAAATTACATGCGGCTAAACCGACACATGAAATGTATTGAACATTCATATACATAACTGCCTCATACATTCTGTGTTGCTCATACGACGTGGTGTACTCTAAGAACACTTTAAAGTGCATGGTTTTATGTTTCGGAGATAAGAAATTTAATTCAAGCTAAATACATAGGAAAAGAAGTACAATATAAGCACGCTGTAAATGAAAAACAAAGAGCTCATACATTCTGTGTTACTCATACGACATGGTGTACCCTATGAATACATTACATTTGATGGAAAATTTTAGCTGCGTCTAATTAAAAAAAAACAATGCGTTTTCGATAATAATTATTATGATTATATATTTTTTGTAGAACGGTAAATTTTGTACTAGAATATATATTTTTTAGAGTGTAAGGTTTGATGTTTCGAGGACAAAAGTTTTAGTAGGAAAGGTCTGAAAATCCAAACTAGTTACATAGGAAAAGAAATATAATCTAAGCACGGTGAAAATTTAAAATAAAACGCTTTTTTGCATTAGATGATTTTTTTTTTCGAAGGCAAAAATCAAAAATGGCTTCAAAAAAATCAACCACAGAAATTACGTCTCCCCTAATGTATATTATACATATACATACAAGTTTAATATTTGTACCACGTTAGTGACCGCCATCGGCAGGAGTTAGGACAACAGCAAACAATTTGCTACGAGACAACAACAAGCCTGCATGCGGCTGTTAGTAAGTTACGCCCACTTTTGGGGGAGGCGGTTCACATGACGGCTTGACTCTTGACTCTTGACTGAGCCTAATTGCTACGGAAAAACTACTGAATGTCATCATTTTTAATATTGTAAAATTGAGGTTAAGTGCCTTTGTTGTATTATGTGCGTTTATATGCATACTACATAGATATACAAACAAATATATGGACTGCACTTAAGTGTATGGATTTTTAATTAAGTAGCAAAAATAAATAAATTAATAATTAAAGAGGGGCAAATACACACACACACAAATACACACAAATATCTTTGTGTATGTGTATGGAAATGAGTTCAGTTATAACTCTTGCATATATCTATATATGTATATAGTCATGCAGCGGCCATATCCATAATTACTGTTAATACTGAAATAAGTAAATAAATAAATCAAATTGGTTGCTCTTGGCAGCTCAAAGTAACTGTAGCATAAGAACAGTTAATTAATTATAAGTGATTTTCTTGTGCGATTAACGGGGTATTTAGTGATATTAGACCCCTATATAATAATAAAACTGTGTATGCGACAATATTTATGGACGCTTATTAATTATATTTAATATTGCATACTTTAAGGCGCATTAAATGCATTTTATATATAAATTTACTTTATTTCATTTTCATTTGAGACTTTTTTGCAATCTGAGTTATGGTTTAATAATTGTAAAAAATATAAGATTTTTTAAATTTTTTCACAGGCCGAACTGTTATTCAAATGTGACATAACCTCACTTCTCATAGCATATATATACATATTGTCCAAGTCCAAATTATTCAATTAGATGTAATGGTGACTCACGGAGTACGTGTGGATTGCTGTCTGACCAATAACGCATATTTTGCTTATTGACGAGCCATTCCGCCAGAAATGAGCATCATCGCTGAAGAGTTTGTTGGAAGAGTTGGAAAGAGTTTGTTTGTTTTTGTCTGAAGAAGTTGTCGCTCAGCCCAATTCGCGAACATGTGACGATTCTGTTGGTCAAACGGCTTCAGTTCTTGCATCAATTTGATCATATAGAGATGTAAACGAAGATCTTTCCCAAAATTCGCCACAACGGCGAGACAGGGATACCCAACGCTTGAGAACGACGTGTGATAGACTGATTTGGGTCTTCCTCAATTGATGCGCCAGCGGCAGCAATATTATGGACACTTCTTTGTCCCACCGAGGCGGGAGCATTTTTTACTGTGCCTGTGGATTCAAATTTGTCTACTATTTTTTACTTATGCCGACCATTGGACATAGCGCTCTTAAATTTGATTCCAGTGACTCCGAATTTCGGTAGTAAATTTTAATAATTTCGACTCGTTGTTGGATCGCATATCTTTCCCTGATAAAATGAAAAACTTTACTGAAGAGAAATATCAAAAGAGCGGGGAAAATATGGCGTCGTTTGCTGTCTTTATTGGTCTAGTTTTGTACACCGATTTACAAACTTCAACACATATCGGCTAATATGTGTGCTATGTTACTAAAATCTAGAAAGCATGTTATAGCGAAAACACGAAACGGTGCATACTTGTGCTTAGAACGAATGAAATCGGGTGAAAAGTCGCCCTAGACCACTAATAACTTACAGGTACCTGAACGTATTTCCCAGACTTTCAAGTCATAAGTCAATGTAATGTTTCTTTTTCAAAAAGACTTCAAAAATACATCCCTGATCTAAACATACATATCTAAAAAATAAATTTACAAAAATATTCTCCACTCTTCTCCGCAAATTTAAATACCTGCATCTTCAACATCTTCCTTTAGATCAGGCCGACACGTTCGACCTTCCAGCATCTTACCTGCAGTGCATATGTCTATGAACACGGAACACATTTGGTGCCTACGCCACCACTTGGTAGCTTTAAATTTGGCCAACGAATATAAAAATTCTCACGAAAATATGGCAAGCACGAAGTGGAAACCAAGTACACGGCATTAAAATGCGACTTGAGGCAGAGGCAGAGGCGAAGGCAGAGGAAGAGGAAGAGGAAGAGGAAAAAGCCAAACAAATATGTGTATAAAAATGAAATAAAATGAAAATGCGAAGAATATAAAGTAGAGTTGAAGGATTTCCATTGTGAACGTGATTGAAAATTGGGGTCAGCTTTCCTTGTTGACTGCCCGGCCGTTGTCACCAGGCAGGCAGCCTTCGTCGAGTTGACAAAATGTTGATGCGCCGTCAATGCAGTCGCTAGAGTGTATTCAACACTGGTGCCACCGAAATGACGATACCGCCTCGTCGCTCACTCCACCGAGGACGCAAACTGTCGCCATTTTACCATCACTGAGCTGCTGACTTTTCGACGCTTTCACCAAGTCAATTTGCGCACGAACTCAAGTCGGTCCATGCTGCTGGCGCTAACTGGCACGTCGCCTTGTGCATTGTGGCACCTCTGCGCCAACTCCGCACCGCTGTATGGAGCTGCTTTTAAATGTATTTCATTTTAAAGCCCACCTCAAAAGCAATAACAACAGCAATGGCGTAAACTCGCATGAGAACGACTCCGTTCGTTTGCGCGTTGCCCGGCGTTGTGTCCCTTATTTTGCCGCCGTCCTCGCATTTCAATTCATTTTGTCTTCATACCATTGCCAGTCTATGGGATTATATCGAAATGGAAGTTATTTTGGTAGCCAGTCGGAATTGTTAAAATATTATTGTTGCAATTTAAGCTCGACATAACGATGACGGTCAGTCTCCACCGCTGCCTCGAAAAGTTTCGTTACCATTGCGATGTTGTTTGGCTGGTAGCAAAGCGTGGGTGTGTGTTGGAGTTGCGAAATGTGGGACCGGCACGTTCTGTAAAATAAATTGTAATTTTATGCGTTTCTTTCGGGTGATTTTTTTTTACATTTTTTGTTGTTGTTGGTTTGCAAATAATTCGATTTAATGGACTGATTCTGTCGGCTTGGTCATTAAGAGGCAATAATTTGTTAAATTGTGGAGCATATTTGAGCTTAAATGAATGGCATTTGAACATAACTAATAGCCTTGCTTCCATGTTTGACCATAAAAAATCGTCATTTGTTCGAAAATGTTACAAAATTATAGCGCTCCATATCGTCATATTCAAATATCCCCCAAGCTCCGAAACATAAAAGTCATATGAGCACAAAGCAGGTTTCGTAAGAACGCCGGTAATAGACCAATACATTCGGTTCCGCCGACAGTCGGACTCGAGACGGACAGCGTCTTTCGTCTATATAAGGCTTGTCAACCCGACAGCAAACCGAAAATAATGTTTGAAGAAAGTTGTTCTCCTCTACAAAAATAACCAATACTCAGAATAAAGTTAAATAAGTGAAGATCGTAGAATTTTTTTAAAACAACTCGTCATCTTCAGTCATGTGTGTCAGCCGACCTCATTTCATACACCCGGAAGTCAACTTTGGTTAGATAGAAGATGCTCGGATCGAACGAACTACATTTATTGCTGAATACTGTTTTGAATTGAAAATGATAGTCTTCTTCTTCTTTTTTTTATTTGCGTAGATACCGCTTACGGGGTTATAGCCGAGTTTACAGCAACGCGTATACTGTTTTCTGTTCTATTCTCTTCTTCTCATGCGGGTGTTTTTTACGTGACGGGTCTCAAACCCAGCGCGCAGCCCTGGGGAGGGATGTTTTGCCTTCACACTTTAGCTCGCCTTCAAATGGATGTCTTGTGGTTACCCAAACCGGAGTCGTAAGCTTCTTGAGCTGTATGTAAGCGAATCGTTTCTGGCCAACTCTAAAAGAATGGCGCTAAGAAAGCCTTCCACACTGCGTGAACTTCTACACATGATTCCATCCTCCTGATAAGCTATTCACCTTAAGGGGTTACACGGGTTTCCTTGGGCAAAAAACGGCCTTTTTCAATAATTTTTTTTTACATACAAAAAATGAAATATTTTAAAGAAGTTGTTTTTTATTTAAAAGACCCATATTTAATACACATTTGTTAAATTTTCAAAAAAAAAAAAAATATCAAAATGGCCGTCATTACGACGTCATTTCCGGCAGTCCCTCGGAAAAAAGATGCATCTGCGTTGTCATCAGAACTTCTTTCAGGATCATCTCAAATAAAAATGAAAAATACGTGTTTTAGTAAAGACCATAAACTAGGTATTGGACGAAGGAAAACAAAAAAAAAATTAAAATTGGATTTTGGCAGACGTTTTTATAAAAAAATGAAATTTCGATGAAAATTTCTCGAATTTTTTTTTTAAATAGTTGTAATTAAAAAAATCCTTCGTTCAAGACCTTGTAAATGATATCTCGAAAACCTTTGTAAAATTTCATCAAGATCGGTTAAGTAGTTCGCGAGAAATCTTGACAACTGACTTTGAAAACATAGTTTTGAGAAAAACGCGCTTAAAGTTTTACCTACTGCGCCCTCAGCCTATACCTGACCTCGAGCGTCCACCTTTTCAAGATTGTATCTCCGAAACTATTAGTGGGATCAACTTGAAAATTTAGGACAGTATTCTAGAGATGTTATAGAATTTAATAAAACAAGAATTTAAAGTCTTGACAAACGGAACCACTTAGAACTCTTACAACTAGGAGAAAGGTGACCTTACTGACGACGAAGAGCTTACATCACCTCCACTTCGGCCACTTAGGCCAAAAGAATCTTTCAACGCCCAAGTACTATTGCTGCCCATCGCTGATTCTCGCGAAACCTCAGCTATCCTGTGGAAGAACACACACATAGAGAGCCGATCACCGACTCGTTCCCGTTTCACTGATAGCGGGGTTAGCGTACCTCTCCTTGCCAGCTCTTCAGCTTTTGTACTTAACTGCGACTCCGACATGGCATAAAAATCTTATCAAAAAAGTACCCCGTTCCTAAGCAAGCGGCTTCGAATAGTGGCTCCATCCTCTACGCCGATAAAGAAGAAGAAGAAGAAGAGAATTCCATCTTGTTCAGAAACAATTTTTGTTGGATATTTTGGTCTTAAGCCTAGCTAAAAAGGCTGCTGTCTGCTGGTTGGGTGACAAAATTGCCAGCTTCCCATTATGAAGGCTTTACAAGTGGTTTTACTGGTTGCGGAACTCAACCTAAGAGAATGTATAATGATAAACTTTTCATGAGAATTACACCTACTTAGACCATATTTCCAACCAGCAGTGAAGCGTACCATATCTTTAAGAAAATCCAAACTTATGGAAAGACTAAGTTGATAGAGATCATGAGACCAGATAGAAGAAGACCTGAAAAATTATGAAACTTATGCTCGATGGTTAGGGTGGAGCATAGGAATGAATGAAAATATTGGATGTTACTTTCGATCCGTTTCCGCGACAGGACGGTCTAAATAACCGCAAGCGAACCGGTCTGTAAACTCGGCACTGAATATTTTCTGCCGTTACAACAACAACACTTTACTTCTGGGGACCGGTTCTGGTAGTGGTAAAGGTAAAGGGTTCGTCCGGAAAATAATAGAACTAAGCCGATTTAAAAAAAAAAATATTGAACCAATCGTTACAATTCGTGATTTCCAAGCAATGAAGGTGTCACGGAAGGCATTCTCCGGAATAGCCTTGAGAGCCGAGGTACATGCTGTTTGGATGCCCTCTATCATCGTTTCTTCAGGCTAGGAAACAAAACAGGTCCGGGAGGCCACATCTAGGTTTGATGGCGGCTGCGGGACTGGTGGGATGTCGGCCATGGTTAGGTAGCTGGCACGAAACGAACACGAAAGACGGTGTGAGCCTTGGCATTGTCGTGGTGCAACTTCCAATCAGCTGCGATGTATTATAGTCCTTATTATTGCCTTAAAAGTAGAAAAGCTTTCCAAAATTGAAAAAAAAAGTTTCCAGAAATCAATTATTTAAAGACGGCGCTTATCTGATAATCGAAGGAGCTCAAACTTAACTCCAAATTCAACTTTCTAAGCCATGTCTTTGTCAAATAAAATTTTTCTCCCTCTAAATTAATAGTACCACTTTCTTTTTTTGTTACCCTTTCTTTTTGTATCATTATTTTGTGTCGCCTAACCTCTCGCCGCATCGCCCGAAATGTCACACTTTGGCCACGTCATTTGTCATCACCAAAGTCGAAAGTTTCGCAATTGAGCTGCCACAACCCGAGCCCGACACCGAGCAACAGGTTGGCAAACAATTTTTAATTGCTAAATAAAACTTTTGAAAAGTGCGCACACAACAACAACAACTGGAAACGAAGTAGTGATATAAAAACTCATAAAGAATGTGGTGTATAAGAAACCGCTGGCGTTAAAGAAGAGACGCTGTACAAACCGGAAGCCAGCGAATGCATAAAAAATAATTTACAATTACACAGCGACCGTTTCATTACACCTAACAAGCTGTGAAAGTATCCGACCGCCCGTCCGTGCGTCCGCAGATGACCGTGCAACACATTGTAGCACAATGGGGCTGGCTGCCGCATTTGCCGCTCGCTTAAATTGCACCACAAGTGCTCGAGTGCAGCGAGTCCTTGAGGTGCGTTCCGCGCCATTAAAAAGTTTACCTAACTTTCGGCCCACAACGCATACCACCTAACGGCCAATCGGCTCCGTGCACCGGCGCTGGAAGCCGGCTGATGAAGTGCCGCCACTTTTCGCGTACTCTTTGTTTCAACAACAGCTGCTGCGAGTGGGAGTGTATGTGTTTGTGTGCATATAGCGCATTTATAACAGATTTTTCCGTTATGCAAGCAGACGAGTGCAAAAGTTCCTGCCCACCGCAACTCGCGCGCTGCACTTGTACTCAAAGCTCAGCCCTCCTGTCCATTCGGCTGTGTGTGCCGCCAATTGCCTACGCTCCGTTCCGCTCTTCTGCACACAAATGCCGGAAGTGTGGGGAGTGGAAGCTGCCACTTCCATGGTGTGGATGCAAACAATGCAACTAATTCGATGGCGGTGGCGCTCACAATGCAACGCTGCTGCAGTCACCCACACATGCACACACACCCACACATACACACAGTAGTAATGTGTCGTATACTTTGCTTTTTCTCCTTTGCCTATTCGCTTCTAACGCTTTCAAAGCTTCACCTCGTCTCGCAAAGAGTGTGACATCAAGAAAAGGTGCGCTGCAACAACAAGCGTTGCATTTCTGTGCGGGGTTAACGGTGTTGAGGCGCGCAGAAGTGCCGCGCTGAAGTGAGTACGCAGCTGTTTGGGGTTATGAGTTGGCGGAAGGGCGCAATTGCCGGTAATTTTAGTGAAGTTTGCCCTTTGTGTCGCAGTTTTCGTAACGGTTATTGTTGTTGCTAATGCTGTTTTGTTCTCACATGGTTAATGTCTAGAATTATAGTTATTGTTGCTTTTGTTTGTGTGTGTTTGTATGCCATTGTGTTGCTTTCCATATTTCCTGTGCTTCTTCCTTCGTTTTATTTTTCTTTCTTATTTCTCTCCTTCTCTCAGCGCTTTCTGACGCTGCGAAGTGTCTTCAAAGCGCGCGTAATTAAAAAGTGAGGAAAAATGTGTGGAAAATTATTTTTTGTTCTTGTTTTTCTCTTCGTGTATTATTGGTGCATCCGCGTTAGATAAATATTAAAGTTGTTCAAAAGGCTTTGAATGAAAGGACTTGTATTTGACGGGTTTACTTTATTGGAAGCACTCAGACTATCGATAATGTATCTTCTTCTTGTTCTTTACTGGCGTAGTATGGTTCGCCCTCTCACTTTAGCTCGCCTTCAATTGAATGTTTTTTGGCTACCCAACCGGATACTTGGTCTAAGGCTGGAAGTCTTGAGCTACTTGATCCATATGTAAAAGAATCGTTTGTGGCACTCATAAAACTTTTCTCACTTGCGTGAACCTCTACAGAGGGCTTCATCTTCCATCGATAATTAATGGGATTGTATAATATATTTTTATACCCTGAACAGTTAAGTTTGTAACGAAGTTTGTAACACCCAGAAGGTATATACATAAATGATCAGTATGTTGAGCTGAGTCGATTTAACCTTGTCCGTCTGTCTGCATATATTCGAAGTAGTCCCACAGCTTTTAAGATATCGTTTTGAAATTTTGTAAACGTGATTTCCTCTTCAAGAAGCTGCTCATCTGTCGGAACTGCCGATATCTGATCACTATAGCATATAGCTTCCATACAAACTGGACACATAGTTACGAGAAGAAATGCGCCTGTGAAGCGTATATTAGCTTCGTTGCAGCCGAAGTTAACGTGTTTTCTTGTTTTTCCTAAAATTCGATTCTCTTTGATCCCTGACGGGTCCACTACTAAGTCACTATTTAATTTTGGTTAGAATATATTTATGGACTCTTTTCAACATAATCTCCTAATACTATTTTTTTCGTATAATATTACTGTTTCAAAGGTTTCACCGCATGGTTTATTGTTTCGATCCCAATCTTCAAACTGTCATTGTACATAAAGAGCTCGATTCACTGTGCCACTTCCTATCACTCCTTACGTGACCACAAGCGTCACAATCTATCCTAAGGACTAACCACAATATATGTTTAGATCACTTCGCCAGTAGTATTATCCAAATCGGAATGGTGGCTTATTGGAAAAATATTCTTCAAACCACATATAATCTCTCAAATAATTCGTGCACGGGCTATGTATGTTTTATATCTAATATGGCATCCATGCGAAGCTATCCTTGGTCGAAGTTCTGACCGCTAATGGCTTCATAATGCAGTTCAAATTTATATTTAACCTCCAATCATGCTAATGTCTATTGCACTTATTTTGCCGAAATCTTTATTTTGAACAGTAAGTTGCTGAAATGGGGAAAAATATGGAAGTCTTGCTTCTATTTATTTTATCAACCGTACATTACCAATTAAGTCGTTGATTTAATGTTGAACATATTTTGCAAGTTCAATTTACTTCTGACAAGAGTCAGTTTGGATTTGCACTCCTCCAGTAAACCAAAGCTTTCCAGAAATAATGCTCCAAAGTATTACAGTTAAGATATTGCATTTTTATATTCTACGGCGTATATTTTGTGCTTATTTCTTACTGAAACAATCTTATTTTGGCACCTCTGACAGAATTTTTTGAAATTGTTTTCAAGGAGTTCCAAAACTTTCCTCCGTTCAAACTTTAAATTCCACATTAACAGGAGATATCTCAAACTCCTTGCCTTTGAGCTGAGATAAAAATCTTTACCTTCTCTCTATAATCACTTGTTGGTTAACTGCGAAAGATAAACCTTTTTTAGCGCATAATTGAACTGTAAGTTCATGAGGGGCGAAGAAAACAAAGCTTTTCGTTTATTATTCGCAAAAATGAACATTTAACCTCCAAAATATGATTATATACGATTTCTACCTCACTGTGTAACAGATCGTGAACTCAATGATCTGCACTCGTACAGAATCTAATTAGTTAGCTTTCGAAAACTGTGTTTCGACCAAACCTAATGGTAGCGCATTTTTTGTGCAAATCACCATCTTTGGCATGTGTGCTGCAAATCGTTTTCGCATGAAACTGCCACCGAAACAATACGACAAATACGTGTTTGTGTGACACTTTCATGCGAAAACGATTTGCAGCACATGCCTGTTTATATAGGTGTTATGAGGTCTGTTACCGCCCCTGACTGGTATATAGGATATCAGTTCTTTAGATACAAGTTCCCTGGCAGCCAGTGCTTTATATCTATAAGTGGAACGATTATTTATAATTATTTCTCTTTTAAATAAATAAATAAAATAAAATAGATACAAGTATAAAGTTCACCTGATTTGACAGGTCAGCGTTTGGTCCCCTGCAATAAAATAGAGATATTTTTAAATAGAATTCCATAAGGGCTTGAGCTAAAATTTGTAAATTTGTATACATACATTCCACGGCCCTGACCCTATAGTTATTTTCTCATGAAACAATGACACATGCGTTTTCCGAAATTCATCTTTCAGAGTTCAAAATTTTCGTACGATTATGGTTACATTCGATTTTGAGGAGGTTTTTAATTGCCTGTTGAAAAAATTATCTAAGGGCTTTATGTGACTAAACATTAATAACATATCCCTTATAGAATACCACCTTTAACTGAACTTTTTACTTCTAAATACAATTTAGAGATGTACTTTGTTTCGGTACAAAGTGCCTCAATGTCTATATCGAAGGGTTGACGTGAAAACATCATGTTAAAATTCTAGTTTAGAAACTCGGCTCCTTTGAAAAACTGTGGGTTATATGCGTTGACAAAATTTTTTTTTTCGGGTCACTATTACACAATGTCACCATCAAATGGTTACATTTTTTGGACAACTTCGTGTTTTCAATATTAAAGCTGTCATTATTGCTAATTAATTTGACTTCATCAAAAACATAATGAGCAATATGTCTATTCGGAGTCAAAACGACCACATGTTGCTTACGACGGGTTAATATATTTGGCAAAGCACTTGATAGTTAAGAAATTGGCTCTAACGAAAAGATGATCAGTCAAGAAAATGTGTTTTTTTTTTTTACTAGCTAAAAGTATTTTTTTAAGAAAA